>NC_071256.1:14730729-14803229 GCF_023375685.1 Ictalurus furcatus | reverse complement strand
AGACTTCTAGGACTCTGAAGTGGGCAGTTAAGATCATGGCTGACTCCTCTCACCCTGGACACAAACTTTTTGAGGCACTCCCCTCCAGCAGGCTGCTATACTGCACCTTCTTGCTTCAAACTGTGAGCATTTGTACTGACCCACTTTTGCACATCCTTCACTAATATACAGTTAATGTCTCTATTCTTATTTTCGTAAATCTTTATACTTTTATATTTATGCTCATAGTTTTCATAGCTTTTTTTATGCTTCTCATTTTCATAACTTTCTCTCTTTTACTTTCTTATCTCACCTTGCAAATGTTTATCTTATTAATTTTATTTAAATTCTTGTATTTTACTGTTATTGGTAAGCACCAGTGCACCAAGTCAAATTTCTTGTACATGTATACCCATTGTACTTTGTCAATAAAGGTAATTCTGATTCTGATTCTTTGGAAGGCAGGCACTTTTTTTCCCAGGGATTTCAGGACAGCGTAACAGATATTGCCTCATCAGGCAGGCGTGGCCTATTTTGAGAATCTGCATAGGTCAATGATCATGTGCAGTTTGGGAAGAAAAGCCATTTGCTGCAGATGTATGTGTCTGTCTGTGATCACAGGGGTTTTACATTTATTCTGCTATAACTTCAGATACCTGTCCATGATCACAGGGCTTCCATGCCAAATACCCTTTTACATTTATACTGCTATATCTTCAGATACCTGTTCATGATCGCAGAGGTTTCGCGCCAAATATCCTTTCCATTGATACTGCTATCTTCAGATACCTGTCTGTGATCACAGGGGTTTACTGTTTGAAAAATACTGTTCAGTTATCAAATGCTTGTTGCAGTTAAATAAGCTCAAAGCCTTACTGACTTTATATCAATTCTATCATGTGTCCTATCATGCAAGACTAAAAATCTGCAGTGAAACCTCTTTATAAGTCAGTATTGTTTCCGCTGCTGTTGTTCCATAATAAAAAAAACAAACTCATAATTATCCATACTTTATTCTTTCATACTCAACTTTATTTACACAGAAAGAGCAAAGACGACAGTGTAAAGAACAAGTTGATTCAGGATTTACATGATTTAAAAAATTTTTGTTTTACTTTTTTTAAACTGATATGACTGTTTTCTCCTTCATCATACATCACTCCAGATCCCTCCAGGGGCAGTGGTGGCTTAGTGGTTAAGGCTTTGGGTTACTGATCGGAAGGTTGGGGTTCGCACTGCCAAGCTGCCACTGTCACAAAGCAAGGCCCTTAACTCTCTCTGCTCCAGGGGTGCTGTATCATGGCTGACCCTGTGCTCTGACCCCAGCTTCCTGACAGGCTGGGGTATGCAAAGAAAACAATTTCACTGTGCTCTACTGTATATGTGACCAATAAAAACTCCTTATCATTATATGCCTATTCTACATCACAATACTGAAACCCCAGGAATTTAGTGAATGCCCACTTTGGAGGTCCATGGCTCCCATTAGCATCATTATTAGCATTACTCACTGCACTATATCTTGTACTGAGTAGTTTTTTTTTTAGTTAGTTCTTACTGAACAGTCCTTAGGATGCACACTTGACATTACAATATTGCATCACATGTGGTATGTACAGGCAATACATTAGCTGTTGTACAGTTAACTGTGGATAAATCAGGCCCGTCTACAGAACACCTTGAGCCTAGCGATGGAACACTGAAGCCAGGATATGGGGCAACTTTCCAAATACCTAGTTTTTGCACAGTGTCAACTAAGATTAGCATGATCCACTTCACCAGACATGCACAAATAAATGCCTGTCCTGTGTACTGGGGTTGCTCTTTGGGCCTGCCACCAACGAAGCCCTGGACAGAAAAATGCAGGATTCAGAATTGTGAAACCAGCACAGTCAAATGGACCACACTATTAGGCCAGTGCAATGTGGGCTCTTCTTGCCTTGCACAAGCCTTTGGCAGGGAGAATCATGCCCTCAAGGCCATAACAGGCATTTGAGTATCACCTAACCATCTCATGGAACAGGTCTCTACACCCCTTTCTCCACCCATGAAGAGTCCACCAGAGCACACCGGGGCTGACAAAGGGATACTTAACAGCCACAATGACCACCCATTGGACAGATAGTACATCAGATCAGTGGGTTCTGGTGTAAGGTAACAAGGCTACAAATTTCAACCATTTCAGGGCTCAGAACCATGTCAAAATTATATGCCAATGAAGTTCTAAAGTTTTATCATGAGCAGAGGCAGGAATGAAAAGGTAGATCCCCCAGTTAAAAACAAGGGGTTCTACTCACTTTACTTCAGACAAAAGACTGCAGTTTACCTCCAATTCTAGATTTGAGAGGGCTCAAGTGGACCCTCCATTTTTGTCTTTTAAGGTTGCAGATCTACTCATGCAAACTCAGAACCAGTTCACACCAGTGGATGAGCGGGATGCTTATTTTCATGTCCCTATTGCCCTAGAGCACAGATGCCTTCTAAGGTTAGTCTTCCAAGGACAGGCATTCCAATTCAAAGCACTGTCCTTTAGCCTCATTCTATCACCACAGATTTTTTTGATATGCAAGTCTTTTCTGTTCTGAAAATAAGTAAATAAATAGTCTTTGATTCTTAAGGCCTTGATACATTGTTGTGTGGTACCAATCCAGATTTTTGGTGCAGGTTCAGCCATGTCTTCAACTTAAAATGGGTCAGTCAGATCATATTTGTTTCAAACAACCTCAATACTGCTATATTTTTTGGGTGTTCAGATGTTTTATCAATTTCGGATCTAGCTGGTGCAATTTGCTTCATACTAACTCTGCTTTCATATTTCCATGATTTCTTCCACCTTTCATTGCCTAAGTCACTATACTTTGTCTAGTGGTAGGTTTGCCTGACTTAAGTTTGCTCATGTTGCCATGGTTTTCCTGGTGAAATAGCTGCACAAATTATATGACTTGCAATAGAATGCATGCAGAACTTCTACTAAAACTTGCTACTAAAATGAATATTCTGGAAAGAAATCACTGGTTATAAATTTAAATGCCTGGAACAAGATTTATGCGTCTGCTGAGTTCACTTTAAAATCCATTGCATGCTGTAACTCAGCACTCACCGGGGATCCTGAAATTCTCATAGACGTTTCTCCGTGCATTTAAAAATTTATCCAAATATATTAGATATAATAAATCGCAAAGATCATTTTCTCCATTTTGACCAGAAAGGAATATATTACTGTAAAAGAATAAGAAAAAGATGGCTTTGCAAATGCTAGATATAATAAGATACTTTTAGATAATTGAGAATGTTAACAATATTGCATCACTGCAATCCTAGCATTTGGGAGACACCTTTCCCTAATTGAGATCTCAGTTACATGCCGTTTTACAATAACACACTCGAACGGCTCAGTGTTCAGCCTTCCGATTTCACGGCCATTTGGAAACAATTTCAGCATCTGCAAAAGAAAAAAAAACAGTTGGCTGTGATACCATCAAACATTCTTCAGAGTAATAGACTTCAGGAGATCGCCCTCTCCTTCAGAGATCATATCACACTCTGTCTCGCTCTTTCACATACATACACACACTCACACACAACAGGGTCCAATGGAAAGTTTGATTACTCAGAGGCTTGGTATTAAAAGTGAAACACTGTATGTTGTGAAGCCAAACTAAGTGACCTAATCCACTTAATATTGCAATTTTTATGAATTTGGCAATGCTAAAACAGTATCATGTTCTCTCATCGCTGTCGTTTACGATTTCATCAAAGCCAGTTATGAAATACCATTCAATTAAAGTGTAAGGCGGCTTTTTCATTACCTTATTTAGAGTACCTTTGATATATATAATTTTTTTTTTTGAATACCGGTGGATTTCTGCTTCCATGTAAAACAAACCCAAAGTGGAAATGAAAAGCTTAATCATATATTTCTTTCAGTGTTGGAATGTTTTTCTGTGTTTGTCACTAATTTGTTACATAAGTCGTCAAGTCTCTGTTGTCGAGAAACATAAGAATATGTAGTTTGGAACTAAAAAAAGTTACTACTAAAGGGAATGTTGTCATAATGTTCTGAAGTTAAGTAAGGAATGCAACAATTGGTGATGTGCTGTTATAAGAAAATAATCGATAATAGGGTGGTGCAATGGGCCCAACTTGAAGCAGAGTTAATGTTGCCACCACAAAGTTGATTATTTTCCAATAAGTGCACATCCCAAAGTGTTTTATTCCTATTATTCCATAGAAATTTTCCAACAACTGCAATTTTTTATTTATCAAAGAATGACATTTAATATTTTTTATGTTTAAAGTTACAATTAAGGCTGCAAAATTGACAATTTAGAGCTTGTCATGTTTGCTGTGTCAGATAACCTAAAGTTCCAGCTTTACCTCTGGATACAAAAAGCCCTGGCACTAGAGGCTCCTTCGAAAATTTAGACATCTCCTTACAGAATCTTACACACATTTTTTAATCCATTCTTCAAGATTATTGTTCACTATACAAATCCTTTTGTAAATTGTTTCTATGAAAACAATAATGTATTAGAACGTCAGAGCTGCTGTTATACAAAATGAATCAACATCTCCTGATTGGAGAAATCAACAGTGCTGTGATTTAGAGGGACACAGGGATTTGACCTCTAGTTTCAATTCTGGCCTCGGTGTCTAGATGTTCTCAGTAGAATGTCAGTTTAAGTTAATGGTTTTCTCATTTCTAGCTACAGTGCCTGTGTATGCGGACCCAAGCCATGTTTTCTCCACTGCTAGAATGAAATCTAATAAAAACCTCAGCATCAAACACTCGCATTTAGGACACAGCCTTCAACTTTTAATCTCTTTTTCAAACTTGCCAGTCGTATTTTGGATTAAAATAAATCCAAACGTTTTTTGCCTACAAACTTCTTAATGCACTACTCCTCTAGGTAGGAATTTTCCTTATCGATATATTTTCACCTGCTGCTGGGCCCAGATAGGAGACTGTCTGCATATTTAACTGTGACCTTTAACCTTTTGGGTGTTGTATTTCAGCTACTACATAGATGGATCTAGCTTAAAGTGTAAGAAGATTATAGTGCATTTTAAACTACACCTGAGTGAGAATACATTTTGACTGAATACACATACACACACACACACACGCACACACACGCCTCTATCCTCAAAGTGCAGCAGTCTTATTGGAAATGTTCTAAAAGGTGTAGATAAATTTCGAACAGTGGCCACCTTTTGTGGAGAAGTACAGATAGATTAAGTTCTAAAAGTCTCTGAGCCAGTTTCATGAAACTCTAATGCATTATATTTTTCAAATATGACTCTTTAGCTTTGTATTAGAGCTATGAGGCTAATGAAAGCTTACAGTATATCTGCCAAGTTAACATATCACCCTGACTAAATAATCAGACACTCGACTCGTACTGTCTATGAAATACTCTGAGGTGTGTTATTTCTAATTATACCACATCACTGTTGCCTTCTCAATTTTGATTGGTCAGAAGAGGAATAAAACTCTTCAGGATGTGCTGTTCTGTAAGAATAATTCATTTTGTGGCAGTAACAGTAGGGTCACATCACACAAACCCGTCACTGATTATTTTCACATAACAGCATGTCCTGTTGTGTTTTATTCCTTAAATAACAGGCTGCTGAATTTATAAACTTGTCACTGTCTAAATGGGCTAGTATTTATGTTGCTGTGTAGTTTGTGATGGACTATATTTCTTAGTGGAATCTCGTAGCCACTCATAAAATCATTTAAAACCAGTATAATGTGTCAAATTAATGCCTTCTTTGGTAAGCAAACGTGTAATCAGAGGGACAATGGAGAGCCAGCCAGTCATTATTGCAGTGTAATGACTATCCATGTACCACAAACACATTAGGAGCACCACGTGTTAGCATTTCAGTGAGGCTACATTTCTAATTATGCACCTACACACAAACTACTTGTAAAGTAAATAGCTCTTGAAAAAATTGGCAACAACCTATAAATCAAAACCTATTTGGCATTTTGGTTCTGTTCCAGCCCTTAGAAGTCATCGATTTTGAACACAGTCCTGACTGTCAGCTGCAGCTGAAATGTGGTGTAAATTTGTTTTCCTTTTCTGCACTGGGGTATTCTGACTGCATGCTTAATCCGTCACCCAAATCTGTATGTGGGTGCCTTAAAAAATGAAAAAAAGGAAAGAGATCTCAAATAGAAATGTTTTTGCAGTAAGGAATGTGATAATTAATGCACACCGGATTATATCTATGCCATGGATGGTGATCCTACAAACTATATGTCTATTTTGATCAACATGGGCATATGCAAACATAAAAATTCAGAGACTGCAGAACCCAAAATTACATGTTCCTGGACCAACATTCCGCTGTTATTCCTGGAACAATTCTCTTTAACCAATCTTCTGATGTCATCAGTGAGTTCCTCCTATGCCACCCATTCTGGATCCACTTGAAGATTCCCTCTAGATTGCAATTTAAAGTTTTCTTAGGCCAATAAGTTCCCTTGTTTTTAGAATTCTACCATTTGGGATACTGTACAGCTACATGTGTCTCCTAAAATGTCATTCATGACACATTAGTAAGAACACTATTATATATTCAATTTGTTGCTTATTGTTGTCATTAAAAGCAATGTTATTTTTTCAAAAAAACATTTGGTATGCTGTTCTAATAAAAACACAAACTCGACATTAATTCTGAATTGGGGATACAGCCAACATGGCAGACAATCACCAAACAACACTAACTACTTGAATGGATATATATGAATTCTATACTATAAAGTACACTTTTACTGTAGAACCCCAAATGGCTGACCCTGCGCTCTGACCCCGACTTCCTAACAAGCTGGGATATGCGAAAAAAAATATTTCACTGTGCTGTAATGTATATGTGACAAATAAAGGCTTCATCTTCTATGTAAGTTCCAAGTCTTGAATATTGTAAAAAAAAAAAAAAAAATTCTCAAGAATCCTAACTGTTTAGCAAAGCCAAAATGGCTCACATTTGGATGGATGGACGGATTATTTACATTCTAGACAGTTCTTAAATCATTCTGTTAGTTCTAGATACTACTCTAGAATAACTCAAATTTAAATGTTTGGGGGCTAGCCAAAATGGAACCAAAATGACTGATGTCCTAGTAATAAAATGAATTAGATAGAAGGATGGCTGTTTTGCATTCTAGATGATTCTTACAATTTCTGTATTAATTCTGACTGTGTAATAATTCTGTAGAATAAATTCACACAAATCCAACTCTTTGGGGCAGAGCAAAAATGGCTAATGTTCTAGTAATAAAACGAACTGGATGACATTTATGGATGGAAGGATTGAGTGTATTCTAGACAAACCTTAAAATGACTATGTTAGATCTAACTCTAACTTCTCACAAATCTTTGGGGCAGGGCCAAAATGGCTAATGTTCTAGAAATAAAATGAACTAGAATGATGGAAGACAGCGATAGATGAATGGATTGATGGATGAATGGATGGATTATTTGCATTATAGGCAAATCTTCAAATTACTGTATTAGTTATAACTGTAGAATAGTTGTCTAGAATAACTTGCCATGGGATGACATGTTCTGCGTAGTATTAAAATAAACTAGTTTGAATGATGGATGGATGGATGGTTCTCTTAATCTCTAGAAAACTTCTCTAGAATAACTTCTCATGAGTCTAAACTTTTGGGGCGTAGCCAAAATGGCTAATATTCTAGTAGCCTAACAAAATTAACTAGATGGATGGACAGATTCATTGTCCTCTAAGTATGTCGTAAAATAGCTGTTTATGTCTAACTCTACACCAATTAGACATGAATTCTTGTGTTTGGGATCTAGCCAATATGGCTGACTTTCTAGCATGAAGACGTTCTACACATAAGCTCTAGGATTTGGGTCATTTCCTAAAATGCTGTTTTTTCTCACTGGATAATGTGAATGTAGTGTTAGCCAGCAAGGTCTGCAAAGCTTTTGTTTTTCCACAGCAGGACTCAGGAAATTATTTGCCAAAGTTCAGAAGTCGAGCTCAGGCAACTAACAAACACAAATTGCACAATGGGGGAAATTATTAGTGCTGCTTCTAAATGGAAACAATTACGGAGGGCCTGAGTGAGCGATGGTTTGGAACAAGAAGAGCGACACAGATGACTGAGATTAAAAAGTAGAATTAAGTCATTCCTTAGGGATTTATGGCTACTCTCCATGGCCCACAAATATCACTCTTAAAGACACAGTTTAAATTTAATTTAAAGTTTAAATGTGCTGATATCTGGTCACATACAAATGTTATAGATGAATTCAAAAGTATCATTTGACCTCAATCACTGTTAATATCACTGTTATAGTGCTCACAATCATAACCTGTAAATGTAAGTTCATAACTAATCCAAAAGATTTAGATTTTCAGTAAAAGCTTTCCTCTTTGTTAGTTTCATTTAAATCCATATTTATGAAGATGTGATGTTATTCTGCAGAAGACCAAGCATAGTAATATATTACAAATCTAAAAACAAAATTATGTTTAGCATGAAATTAACTTTAAATTAGCCAAAAAATAATTACAATATAATGGCTGGACTAGACGTAAAGGAGCAGTTAAGCTAAATGAAACGTAGCAATGTGCAAATTGTTGAATTGCTCTCTGATTAACTACGGAAGGTTTTTTTTTTCTCTTAAATGTACATATTATATACATATACATATAATTAATTCTAACAAGTCACAGTAATTAAAATAACCTGAAAGAACGTTATTTTACTAGCTAAAGAGATAAAGCAACACATTTTGCTTTTCAGTATGGGATGTTTTCTGCACATTACTACTGATTTTTTTGGTGAGATTGCATTTCACTTTGGAAAAGAATGTTCTGCATAGTACTAGGTTTACTAGCTTTTTTCTGTATTTCAGAGACCTGACCTTTTACTGTCAACTTCACAATCCATCTGCTCTCAAGAGGAAACTGCACAATGATGAACTTTGCTAGCATCTTGATGAACTTGATGAACTTTGCTAGCATCTAATAAGTAGTTTATTATTGAGTATTGTATATGGCCCTTCAGTTAACAAACAAATCAGTAATGGGGTCTATGAACTCTAGCATTTTAGACAAAGCCTTAAAATGGCTGATGCACTATAAAGAAAACTAGAAAGTGTTCTTATAAATCCCTTTCTAGAAATGTCTCATTCTCTGATTACCTAGAAAGTTGTTGCTAATCATATAATCTCAATAATATCACACACAGTCTCACACACACACACACACACACACACACACACACACATATGCATGCACGCACACACAACACACACAAACTGACCTTTCATCGCTTTGCAGTAAAATTTAATGTTTGATCCAGCCATCAGAGAAACACCTGTCAGAACATCTGTCCCAAATGTTAGCGCTATAAGTGATTCCTATCCAAGCTGACTGTAAAAATGAGACAGGTGTGGCAGATGGGTTATAAATGTGAATAGAATTTCTGAACACACTAAATATGTCTTCATTCATTCCAAACTACTATCACTCTATCACATGGCAACAAACAGCTGTCTAAAACACACAGCTGTCTAAAGCAGCACACTACTGCACTAAACAGTCTGTCAGAATGATATCATAATAGGTATATACTAGAGATAGCATGATACCACATTTTCTTACCGATATTGATAACAATACTGAAAACTTGAATATGGCTACATACAGTCACACCATACTGTATACCACATACTGTATACATACAGTATACATACTGTACATCCAAAACACAAGAATAAATAATTGACAAGACTCAGAGGCCACGTCTTCTTCAGTGGCCCTGACCAATTCAGAGGCCACGCCTTCTTAACTGGACCTGATAGACTCAAATCCCATTCCTTCTTCACTGGACCTTAACAATTCAGAGGCCATGCCTTCTTCATTAGGCCTGACAGATTCAAAGGCCACATCATCTTCACTGGGATTGACAGACTCAGAAGCCACACCTTCTTCACTGGGCGTGACCTAATCAGAGGCCACAACTTCAATGGACCTGAAAGTCTCAGATGCCACACCTTCTTCACTGGATTTGACAAATTCAAAGACCACACCTTCACTGGACCTGAGCACTTAGAGGCCACGAATTCTTCAATGGGCTTGACAGACTCAGAGGCCATGCCTTATTCAATGGACTTAACAGAGTAAAAGGCCACGCCTGCTTCATTGGACCTGACAGACTCAGAGGCCATGCCTTCTCACTAGCCCTGAGAGATTCAGAGGCCATGTCATCTTCACTGGGCTTGGCAGACTCAGAGGCCACACCTACTTCACTGGCCCCTATATATTCATAGACCATGAAGCCCTCACATGAACTAACAGACATAAAGCCCAAGAAATGAGCAGAGCCAGGTGACATGAAGCACACATGGAGGTGTTGATAAAGGAAAAAAAAAACTCTGTTTGGGTTTAACAATTTATGACCTTTAAGTGAGAGAATATCCCAAAGCAGTGAGCGTCTGCAGAGACAGATGTCTGCTGTTCAGGTTAAATTGGTCGCTGAGTTGATTTTTTCTTTGCAGTGACCCAGGGAAAACATTTCTCCCACAAGCTGACCTTCAATTTTTCACCCAAGGAAAACCAGCACAACCACACAAGATGAGAAAACCTCTGAGTGAACTATCGACTGTTTTTATTTCATCTGTTATCAAATACTAATCCAAGAAAGAACCCATTCTTTAAGTCAGAGGATAATGTTGAATAGCTGTGTCAGTACTTCACTGTGTCCTGGATTAGCACTAACATACTCTTCTTTGCTAATTCTCAGCACAGTACCATCTGCAAAGAATTAGCATCTGTTTTTTTCCCCACACAGAGCAACGTTTACATGAAACAAGTTAATCAAGTTAATGCTATTTTTTGTAAGCTATAGATTATATGTGAAATCCACAAATGTTTGGGTTTAAAAACATTAATGTAGTACTGTAGCATGTATGCTAAGATGAATCTGACCGTTTTGAACTTCTAATAGTGAACAGCAAATCTGGAGAATTTTGACAACTTTTTTCATTACTGATGGAATGAAGTGTGTTTTTGCTAAGGCAGAAATTTTGAACCACATTGCATTAAATGCACTGCTCTGCATTTAAACCAATTTAGTTCAATGTGTGTAATGAAGCCCTTGGTCCTCCAGTTGCTCCGTTTCATTATAATCCATATAACATTATACACACAGCTGGAACAACTGCCATGAAATTTATGCTAACTTCAAGAGTTAATTTTCTACCAAAAAACCCCACATCCGGATAAAGCAGGGGATACACTGTATATTGAAATATATGATACATTATATCAAATATCATTTGAATCATTCAGTGGAATGTCCTATGAGTTATGAGTTCTGCAAAGTCAGTGCTGCAAGGCTGGTGGTCTTTCGGTAAATCACCATAATAAGAGAATAGATGTCTCTCATCACCTTGCTAATATGTTTATTTTCTGACAGTCTCACCATCTCCCTGGGGTTGAATTAAAATCAAAACAGATAGACAGATAAGCCATATGGTGACCTTGTGACTGTATATTTATTTTTCAGTCTTGCAGGAGTCGGGGAGAAATATTTTCAGCGTTCAGAACACGTAAACGTATAGAACAGGTTTTATGTAATGTAAGGAATAAAACAATTTGGGACATGTTCTAGGTAAATAATCAATGCATGATGGTGTGCTGATGGTGTTTTAATCCTCTTATATACCACAGAAATTTGCAGATTTGTTTAGTGTTACATATAATGTTGTGGAGCGTCCGTGAAACAAGTTAGTTCCTGCTTTCCTTTATGTTATAGCAGCTATACACAATCATTCCATCACTTTTGTTTGAAGTTAATAAGACAAAATGCAGCTTGTTACAGAGAAACTGTAACTTATCAGTCTCAGGTAGGTGGTGTGTTTTCAGATTTCTGAGGTTTAAAGGCAGAATTGCACATTAGGAATGACTCGTGATAATTTAGTTCAAATTTTTCCAAGTGAGCACTGTGTGCAAGATCAGAAGACGAGAAGAAAGCACAATCTACACGCACTTTCCAGCTTGCTTTTCTGGAGTGTGAAGCAATTTTATGCTATCGTTCGTTAACGTTTATGGCCGGATTATTTAAAGGCGCTCTCTGAGAACAATAACTTTAGATTTTCAGCATGTCTGCAGCTGTCCAAAAGCCAAGCTGTTCAAACAGCACTTGGAGGCGGCGACACTTTTATTGAAACAAAAGCCGGCGTTTCCTTAAATACAATTTTCACGCCAAGAAGTGGACTGATCTGAGACCTTGAGGTTCTGCATGATTTGGCACAGCAAATGCACATTGAGTGCCAAGGGAAACTTGAGTGTGCAAATGCTAATGTGCTAATGCTTAATTTTCTATTATCTCCTTTCAAAACACGGTCTAGTGGTAGTCATTAGACGTTCAACCCTTAAGCAGACATTAGCATAAAATAAGCATTCAAAAATCATTGTGTTGTTGATTATTTTTTATTTATTTTTTTTCAGATTATATGGCTATAATCATATATTCTACAACATAAAATACATATATTTATTTTTGATCTCTTTGGATACATTGCCTTGCCATAGCATCAAATATCTCAAAATTAACAGATTGTACTATTAGAGTGTATATTATGTTTAAATGCTCAATGTTTATTGGTGGACTAAACTAAACACCTGAGGATAACATTAATCCCAGTTGGATTATAGCAGGAACAATACAATAGCTATCTTTGTGGAACTTCCTGGATATTCTTTCAGCAAGCATTTCCACTAATTATATGAGCCCACATAAAGAATATTCTTCATCCAGGTTACTTGTGCATGAGTAGAAAATCATTTTAGGAATCATTTTTAAAAAAAAACCTGGACAAGTAAAATAACATGCAAATAATATTTTTATACAAATGCAAGCAAATTTCCAAAATTTATTTGTAAATAGTTAGCATAACTTCATATTTCATTGAATATTCATAGTCAAAATTTGGGAAAGGTATTCAGAGTACTCAGAGTCGGGTTACCCAGGCGCTTAAGTTGATTTTTCTTTGCTCTCCATTCCTGTATGTAGTTTGAAGATGGGGTTTTTCGACATCATATAGTGAACTGCCTTTAAACACAAGTAATTGATACCACGTCTAAAAAAGCAGGGATAGAAAATGCGGACTGCAGGAGCAGATTACATTGAAGCAATATAAAAGAGACAATGCCAAGCATCGAAATAAACATTTAATAGCAGTCTAGTAAGTCTAGTAGTTATAGCTGAGGTTGTTGGGTCTCATCACACAGTAAATGTCATGCTTTAATCAAGTTGTTGACTATCTGCCATAACAAAATGGACATTAGCCTATCCACAATGCACATGCACATCACTTAAATTGTAGAGATGGAAGACATTGTAATGTTTGAACGCTAATAAAAAGAACAAAACTCACTGAATGAATCACCGATTATTTCCCACTGATATACGAGAACAGATCAGTGGAGTGAAGAGACAATGATGAGGGTTGTAGTCTCAGGTGATGAGACTAGAGAGTCCAATGTTTTTTATCCTGATGATCAGTTATTACTGCATTTTCTACTATAAACTCAATTATTTGATAAAAGTGCCACAAATGTAGTCCATAAATGGATTAATCTTACATATATGTGTTGGCAGGTGGGGTGTTTGCTTCCTCTAGTCCAGTAGTCACCAACTCTCTTCCTTGAGATTTACCTTCCTGCAGGTTTCATCTTAACCACAGCTACAGTTTTTAGAGGCTATTGCACCTCACCAAGTACGAGTTGGGAGACAACTTAAAAACCACAGAGCTTAGTCCTGCTTAAGAATAAGCATAAGTCCTGATGTTCCACCAAATGTACCACCTACAACCAAAATCTACCACATCTGTTTTAGTTGAACTTCTTAAGGCAGTGATTAGATGGCCAAGTCTTCAAGAAGGTAGATCTCCAGGAACAGGGTTGGTGACCACTGCTCTAGTCTGTCATCTTAAGATAATATTAAATTAGGTTAAAATTATTCCAACTCATATAGCGATGACAGTGTAATTGAGTTTTAGAGATGATTGGAATTCATTATAAATGTTATTTGCCTATTTAAGACAGCATTCATGGTCATTTGTAATTTGTATATCTTATTAATTATATATTATATTAAAAGTAAATTAATACATATAGTAGCAGTTGGGTTTAGACAGTCAGTGTTTTGACATCTTTAAAAGAAATTTTCTTCATTTTCACTGTTGGGAATAACCAGAGATTAAAATGCTGCAACTTTCCTGATTAAGATATGTTCAAAAGAGAACCATTTTTAAAGTTTTTATAGTTACATATAGTAAAACGCAGTTGCTATTTAATCAACCTTTGAGGCTGCTTTTTCTCAACCAATAAAAAAACAGCTTTAGTACTGTTATAATTGTTTAGAATGGAGACTAGTTACTGCTAAATAAGCTAACATTGCTCCATATATTTGTGTTAGTTAGCCTGGAATGGTGAGGTAATGCTTCTGGACATCTTGAATGTATGTAGGACTGGTTTTGTTAACTGCTACTGATCAGACTGTGGACTCAGATACCCATCCCAGTGAAAACACAGCTGCATTTCTGCCAATTTTGTTTCAGAGTTTTGGCAGAGTTTACAATTCGTATAAATGATCCTCCTGCTGAGATCAGCCGAGGCTCTGCAACGTTTACCGCCAAACCATCATTAGTCAGCACTGAAGAATGTTTTCCCCCCTTTAAATGCGTAAAATGTGCAACCCAAAGGCCAAATGTTCAAAACCCAGTACTGTTCCAATATACTCTTGCAGAGACTCGAGTTACATACCTGTTTATTAACAAGGCCATTCTTCAACATTTACCTACATATATCACCTTTCTGCTCCATTCTAAGGTCAAAAATGCACAGTGGGGCTTGAATGATATGATAAATTCCCTTAGAGAATTACCCACCATTGACCATTCTTTCCTGCCATGATGAAAGGGTAAAGGTCACTAAGAAGTCTGAACAAGACACAACAATATCCAATGTAAATCTCGTCTTCTGTGGAAATGTGGACACAAGAGACAATCCACTTGGAATTACCCAAACATGCATGTGACAGCGTAAATGAAACGCTTCCAAATTATTCCAAGAAAAAAAAGAAAATTGTAAAAAGACCAGGTGACATTTCTCTGAGATTGTGCCTACTGTAACCTTAAAATTCATAAAATGCATGGGAATATCAAGAATTTCTATATTAATCAATCCATTAGAATTGTATTGCTAATTATTAATTTACTTATTATGACAACAGAATTTTAATTTGTATATAATTGCCATTTGTTAAACCTAGGGCATAATGGGTATGTTTAATTGGAACTGCTGTATGTTATTATACATTCTCGTCTCATCCTTGATAACAAGTGGCTTTTATATTTAGCTTTAGATACAACAGATAGGCTTGAAAACATTTTCACACCAATAGTTTAACACACATTAACCAGTGTTAGGAATCTCATACATCTAACCAGCAGAGCAAGAGCCTAAAAGATGGGATCAGGTAATAAAACCTGAGCAGTGATTATTAAATGCACTTTAATGTTTGCTACTTGCTTCCAATATCAGATGTTAACCATGGAAATTTGGAAAAGTTTGGACTTGTGCGTCCATGCAGAAATGACGAGATGCAGTGAGTACTTCAGTGAATGCCAAAGTAGTCCAGAGTCCGGAGAGTTACATATATTTAGGTTAATTAAGGACTCACAAAGAATATAACACAATAGCACAACATAAGACACATGAGGTAATAATGATTAGGAGGCATGGACAAGGCAGAGCCAGAGACAGTTTTGGTACTACCTTGGTGACATGCACTATGATAATCCTGTGTGAGCAAAGCAGCTGCAGGAAATTCCTGAAATTCCACCAACAACCATGAACTTTAATCCTGACATTCCACTAACAACCACAAGGTTCACTCCTGATGTTTCAGCAATAACCATGAGCTTTAGTCCTGATGTTCCACCAACAACCACAAGATTTTTCTTCCAAGACCTTTAGTTCCTTTTTATCTAATAAAGGCTGCACTGAAAACATTGCATAGTGTGAAACGGTGCTGGTGTGCTTAATACACACATTCACCTCATGGCTAAACATGTCGACAGAAAATGAAAATGCTAGCTAGACTCTTTTAGGTGTGATGCAAAGAGAAAACATCACAGTTCTTCCACTCCAACCTTGGCAAACCATGTCTTCATGGAGCTCACTTTGTGCATAGGGGCAATGTCATGCTGGAACATATTTGGGCCACTTAGCTCCAATGAAGGAAAATTCTTATGCTACAGCATACAAGGACATCCTATGTAATTGTTTGTGTCCAAACTTTTGCACAGGTTGCGCAGAACCAGGTGATCAGATTCCTAAGAAAATAAACAACCAGAACAATTGGATTGGAGCCATTACCTCCCATGGGCTAATTAGGTGCAAAATTCACCAACACATTCATGTACAGGACTCACAACTGTGTGTTCTTGGCTACCATTGCCTGTTGTTCCATTGGTCCAGAAAAACCTGGGGATGTCCCTGGGGATGAATAACTGAGGAGGAGTGAGCAGAGCTGGGAAGCTGCACATATCCAACTAGAAAGACCAATCCACCAGGAGAAGATTCAAGGGGTTTACATCTATCTATGCTAATTCGGAGGGCAAGTTCCAGAATTCTGGAAGATTCTTCCACAGTTGTCACAGTGATTGTCCTGTTTAAACACTTTAAATAATTTATGGTCACATACACTCACTTGTACAGTTGTTACTATTCGAGTAAGTTCTTAACCGTTGATTATTATCTGCCTTCTTATTATCTTATTATCAATTATTATCAATATTCTTTATTGTATACAACCCTTGCTGTGTTCCTCTGTTTACTCATTTGGATTATTCCCTTGGATTCCTTATTTGTTGATGATCATTGTGTTTGACTTCTGTCTGGCTCTCTGACTAGTTTCTAGATCTGACCTCTGGTTTTGATAATACTGTGCCCATTGTGTTTGACCCTGACCCTGTTTATCATTCAAGAGTTTGCGATTGTTGAATTTCATGCTAAAACCCTCCAGCAAACAGAGTCTCACAACACCTCTGAGTCTTGTCAGTTACATACGAAATAAAAAAGATATTGCTGAGATACAAATTTCAAAGTCAGATCAGACAAAAACAAACAAGAAAAGTAAAGCATTAAGTAGAACGTTTACAATAACACACTACTAGGTTGAGGATTAAATACTTAAAACTGTCCAGTGTAGCATGAAGTTCCTCTGAGGTTCATTCTCTCACTGTTATTATGAACTGTGAAGATGGATTCGCATTACTGTTAAACAAACATTTTTGAATCTTTTGCTGACACTCGAGACACAACTGTGTAATGAATGATGGGCCTGAAACTCTGACAGAGATGAACAGCATTCCTGAGACAGACGACAAGCTGCTCTTAATTATGTGATCCCGGAAAGAGCCGTTAGCAAATTACAATAAAATAGATGGAAAGAAATAGAACGTCTTTTTCACTTGGCATATGGCTCCTGGGAATCCAGCATATGAGAGAAAAACATGTTGGAAAGAAGAAAACAACTCTGCAAATAAATGTCTGATCCTGAAAAAAACTCGCAGTTCAAATCAGTTGCGTAGCTGGAATTTCATTTCAAGGGAAAGATCTGGTTATGAGTTGGCTACAAGCAAGCAGGCAGGCATTATTTCTCAGAGACATCACTATAGTTAGAATGACAGTGACCCCCATTACCAAAACCAGAGACAAAAAACAGAACACATTTTGCAATTGCAGACAATTGTTTTGCACTGTCTTTCGCAGTGATGTTTGTTGGTAAATGAGACCTTTTAGCTGTCCTCATGTTTGACGCACGAGAATTCGAAGAGGGCTTTGGCTGAGTGTGCACTGTGATGATGTCACATGATGCGTGTTGGCCCAAATCTGCAGAAAATCTGCGATAATTTGCGATAATACCTCTGAATATTGCTGAGTTTGCTTGATTTTGCATTAATTTCTGCGATCGCAAAATTGCGAAATCTTGGAACAACTGTTTAGGATTTAGGATTCTTGCTACAATGTTGGCAATAGTCAATAATTAACTCTCTATGTCTTTTGTCCCAGCAAGTATTTTACCCTTACAATTTCATTTATATCAAATTTGTATCTTTTATTATAGCTTGTTAGATGGTTGGGTGAGACCGGATTTCACGTGTCTGCGTTTAATATTTATTTAGGATGACCTCTCGTAAAAAGTATACACACTGGGCGCTTCAGGTTAAGATCCCTCACTCCGGTCACAACCTCCTCCTTGGATATATTTCTTCCTGAATGTCCTGGATGTCCTCCGTCCAGCCTCAGCAGGTCATGCAAACTTTACCCAGGAGACGTGTTGTAACACGCACTCGTCTAGGATAGTTATGGCCTCAACCAACCATTATTTAAGGTCTTTTTCATTCCATCTTTATTTCCCTGGGCTGTAGCTGTAGGGAATCGCAGATTCTTAATTTTCAGAGCTACTGCACCCGGATGAGCTCTTAGACAACAGGAGAATGGATAACAGATTTTTCTCTGGCAAGCATTCTCAGCGTCACACTGAACCAAGTTTTGAGCAACTGCGTGAATTATAATGACAATAATTATTATACATTGCACTTGTGCATGCAGTTTTGAATCTTGTCTCTGCCTGTGTGTATGTATGTGTGTATTTAGGATTTTGTGCTTTCTAGTGTATTTCTTTTGTATGGGATGTAGCTTCCTACATGAGAATTGACCAGACCCAGTAGTGTACACTTTTTGAAAACCATTGCCAAATCTCAAAAATGAAATTCTGCTAAATTGTCCATAATAAACATAGGCCTATATCAAAAAACATAGTGTCATCACACATTCACCCAAACTGAATAAAGAACATAAACTAAAATTCTCAGCAGTAGACTTGTCGACTGCATTGGTTATTTATTTTAGTAATTACTCAGATATTAGAGTTTCTAATTCTAAAGCTTGGATATGTCCCAAACCCCAATACCACCATACCATACTACCCAAGCACTAAAGTTTTTAACTGTAGTTTATAAAAGTGGCTTGACATTTGGTATGTGCTGAAATCATATTTGTATTACCATAATAATTGACCATCTTTTTAATTGTGGCTCATAACCACAGAACTGTTGAATTCTTGAATCTGATTGGTTAGAAATTGTTGATTCAATTTTCTATAACAGCACCTCTCCAATTCAAATCACAGGTTTAATATTAATGTACTCAGCTTATACAAAGGCTTTTATGGCGGATGCACCACAAAAATTATTTTTTACCTGTATAATTGTTGATACAGTGAATTTTTCTTTGAGGAGATTTTTTTTTTTTTTTTTTAAAGAAGTTTTTAGAAGGAGTCTCCAGTGTCAGTGCTTTGAAACAGAAGTAAAGCTGTTAATTTAAGTTTTATAACATAGGAAATTCTTCAGCAGAGAGAGCTTTGAGGTTTCTCTGAAACATGACAAGCTTTGTTGTATTGACTTCAACAGAGAGAAAAAAAGAGAGGTGAGTGAATGTTTATAGCTGTGATAACAGGGACTAACTTCTTGTTCGTTCCCCAGCATTAAATGTAACACTATAAATGTAATAAAATATGACGTGTCTTTCTTTAATAAATAAAAATGTAATCATTGCTGTAAGGAATAAAACACATCCAGACATGTTGTTATTGGAAAGTAGCTAACTTTAAGGGGTATAACAGTAACTAAGCTTTACATTGGGTCCCAACCTACTACCCCATCGTTGATCATTTTCCTATAACAGCATTCTCCGAGATGGGTTCTTAAAAGGGAATAGACTTTGTATTTATAGCACAAAAAAGTTGGCAAAAAAAAGGTGCCTACCTAAGCAACATCCTCCCAAATGGAACACATCTTAGCATTACACCGTATAACCAATTATTGGTTCATGCATCATGAATGAACTATTTACTACAGTACTGCAATTTGGGACAAGGCACTTGAGTCAAATGAAATAAAATTTAGGTCCAAGCCCTGATACGGTGCATGATTGTCACATAATGTTGTTGGTTTTTTTTTTTTTTTCTCCAGATTTGACTCATCACTGCTCCTCAGTTACATTCCCAGACCAGTCACAATTTTTTTGTGTGCGCGCTTTGGCAGCTGTATGAATGTGTGTCCTTGCCATCACAGGAAAAGGAAGTGCTTATGCCAAGCAGGGATTTGTGAAGACCTTGAATCTAAACTCAGTTTCTAATAAAAACAATGAGAGTCAACTTCTCTTCACTAGATATTAGCCATATTAGGAACCACGTACTACCATGTTGCCGTACTGCATACTACCAAAATAGTAAAACAATAGACACAATAGCTCCTCTATACTAGATCTCATCAGTCACATTCATCAGTTATTTATTCCAGAAATGACACTTTAAAGAGACACCTTTAAATTCCAGATCTTGGCTGCGTCCCAAACCACATGCTACCATACTACATACTACCCAAACTGGCATGATTTACCTGATCGAGACTTGAAACTTATTATTTAAAAAAAAAAAAAAAAACAACTATATTTATTCTTAAACTCTCTCAAAGAATCACTTTTTAATTCTACAACATTGCTAATTCACACACCACTATCTTACTGGAAGAAAGTAAAATTATTGTTTTATTCATTCTAGAAAGATCTCAGATACTTCAGGGAACTGCTTTTTATTTCTAGACCTTGGCTGCATCCTAATCCAATGCACTACATACAATGCAAGTGAAACTAGGTAAAAACGTTTTAAATTGCTTTTATTATTCCCATGTTACAGTTTTTGTACCATATTTTTTAGTGTACACATGATTTAAAAAAAAAAAAAACCCGAAGAAGTTGCTATCTGACAGATGTATGCCTATGATCCATTGATTGCTCAACTTTCTAGATGTTGTCCAATCATGGTTCAGCATGCTCAGTAACTAATTTAGTTCCATAGCGTCATTCTTGCTCCTAGTGGTCAAAACTGTGAACTGCAATAAGTGCTTATAAAAAGGTTCAATGGGTCAGGAATCATGTTGCCCCATGCTCACTATGTACGTTCTCAGTGAAAGAGGAGCAACAGACAGTATAGTAAATGAGACGGTTGCCAGTATTGCATTTTATTGTTTACACCTAATTGGGATAGTTTAGGATAAAATAGTCCCAACATATTGTTTTATAGCAAGTAATCACAAATAAATCAAAGACATTTCCACAAACAAAGGCAAAGTGTAAGCGCAGACAGTGTGGCTATGATGTACAGAACCACTTAAGCACTTATCTTATGAACCATCATAAAATATTCAAAGATTAGGAAGATGGAAAGGGGGATTATGGGGTGGATTATGTCCATACCACAGAAATGCATTTTTTTTTTATTTTAGGTATTTTGTCTGATTTTTAAGATGTACTCACACTGGAAAATTTATGAAAATCTGCCAACACAGCTGTACCTCTAAAATGGTTCCAAATGAGCTGAGACTTTAAGCTGGATGGCTGTAAGTTGTCAACTCTCAAATACCTATTATTCACTAGCTTAATTTTGTTTGAGGATATGCCGTTATAAATGTTGCCCTGTCCCACCAAAATCTATGGTCACAGGCTAGTGCTGTGCATTAGTACATGCTTAGTTGTTAACTCAATTAAGTGAGTCAAATCTATGATTATGCTCAGTTTAATGTGCTTCTATACAGTATATTAGTGTATAGAATGAATACTATAACAAAACACAGATACTTTACACGTTCCAGGAAACTGAATTCAGGTAAACTGGACAGTAAGCTCTGCACCATGATTAGGGTACGGTGTTATTGTCTTCTTATTTTATTTTTAACACACACATACTGCACACATCCTACCTTTGGAGCAGTATAAGTTCCAATGATGGCATGTCCTTGCTGTCACTGAATAGGAAGCGTATACACTAATACTCTAAGCAGGGATTTATGGAAACCTTGAAGCTTAAAAAGGTTTGTAATTGTTCTGGACATACAAGCAGGGATACACCCCTAATGGGAAAAAAATCCATCACAGGACACCCCCACACATATACATACACACACACACCTTTGCAAACTCGTTCACAATTTGAGGCTATTTTAGTGTCGCACATCTACATACTGCCAGTGTGAGGAAACTGAAGAACTTTAGGGAAACAAACATGGACAGAGGTTTCCTTGAGTTCAGGATTGAACGCAGGATCCTGGAGCTGTGAGGCAGCAACACTACTTGCCATACCACCGTGCCACTGAGTGATGAGGCAAATAAATCAAAATTAGTACTAGTTCCTTAAACATGCAGGAGTTTCTGTATTAGGGATGTAAAAGAACACGAAAACATGAACAGATAATGAACAGATAATGTTTTCTAAAAGCAGGCACACTACACTGAAAACAAGGGGATATGTGGTTGGTCATACTTAAGAGAACATATTACATATAGTTTATATACACATACAAAGTTTTTCTTCAAAATGTGATTTAATTGCTTAGTCTAAGTTTAATTTAAACAAGCTTCTAATTACCAAACTGAATTATGTAAAGTGAGTATGATCAATTCACATAATATTAACATGATCCAATTGCATTATAAAATCTTGTGAATGAAAGCAATTAAAGCATGTGCAGCAGTAAACATTGTGGTCTCACAACACCAGAGGTTCAGGTTTGAGCCTGAATCTGGTTGAGACTAGAGGGCTCCTCCGGAAAGTTAGGCAAGCAAGAGGTTTATACCTTCATGCAGGTGTGAGCAAGAGGTCAGATTTGAAGCTTGCTGGACAAACAAAGACTATTAACATTTCAAGCATCCTTAGTAACTGCCAGGGTTAAAATTAGGCTATTAGTATGTTAATATTTTGGGAACTAAATTTGTTAGAATATATCACAGGCAGGTACAAACAAAAGTAATACCATGAGCAGGATAAAACAAAACAAAACAAAAAAATCTCTAGTTAAGACCAACCATGAGCTTAAGTGGTCTAGCTGAGCTTGAGGAAGGAGAGGCTCCTCGCTGCGAACTAATATTGCAACAACGTTGTGCATTTTGGTGGCATAATGTATGCCGACTGCTTGACGTAGTGCATGTCTTTAAAAAGCATGTGCCATATGTAGTGGATGGTGTAACCCTAACCTTAGCCGTAGATGAATTATTAACTAACATACTGTGTCTGCCATCAGCGCATATGTGCTTTAAAGACATGCACTACTTCAAGCAGTCAGCAGTTTGTGCATAGATGCTAAAACATACCTTACGTCACCAAAATACACGACGTTATCGCGCTACAGTCTGCAGCACGGAGTACTTGTGAGGAACTGTCAGAGACAAAATTCACACACCATGCTGATGGTGCTTGCAATTCAGTCTAGGTTTCCAATGTTGTCAGAGGCATAGTGGTAGGGTTAATATTCCATTTAAAAAAAAAACAAAGACACAAAAACACCTTGCAGTTTAGGCCACGCCCACTACAGATCCGAATACAGATACGGATATATGGATCACTAAACATATACAGATAGTGTCACTGTGTTACACTCCCTAGTGTTTATACATATATACACTTAGTTGCCATTATATTCACTAAACCAAATTATATCTACACTTACTGGCCATTTTTTACAGGTCCACCTACCTACAATATACAGTATAATCATGTCCCGTTTAATCTATTCAATTACTGACTCAGAAATCCAGTCAATTATCCAGGCAGTGGTTTCTTTATGTGAATACTATGTCATTCCATTAAAACATTTATATACAAGTTCAGACAAAAGACACATTAGCCAAGAATGATCATTAATAAGATGTCTCGGATTCCTAGGGGCGAGTAAGTGATACTGTATGCGTTAGGCCACCTGGCCAATTAGGAGGCCAGCTGGTGCTACAGATTTCACTCCACCTACCCCTTTAATGATGACATCACTCTGTTCTTGACAGTGTAAATAGTCCACCTGTTCCTGTAAACATTCACAGATAAAAAAAACATATTATACCACAACACTTCTAAAGTCCCAATTCTGATACGTGAACTTTCCTGCAAGGAGACTTTTATTGGGCGTTTTTGGAAGGAGTCTCCAGTCTAAGCACTTTGTAACAGTCAGAGGTAAAACATTTCTGAAATGGGAAAGGCTTTGAGATTTCACAGTAACCTGACAAGCTGCATTTTATGTGTAAATTCAAGCGAGAGAATATACATAGGCTGGTGAAGGAACAATTGCTTATAGCCATTATAACTTAAGTGAACTAACAAATAATAATGTATAAGACCTACTTCAAAACGGTTACTAGACTGAATGAATGATGTGCTTATATTTATATGGAAACTATATGATATGGCAAGAATTTACTGTATAATCATGTAAAATCATTATATGATGATCATGTAAGTTTTTTGATTAACAATCACATTTGTTCAAAAGGGGCATTAAATACATAAAGGGTGTTTCGAAGTGTCAGAACACACTATTTTATGTAGCATGAGAGTAGTAGTATTACAAATACAGCTGTTATTTAAGCTACAATCTAACCACACCCCTTCAGAGGATTTTTTTTCATCTGTTACAACCGGGAGAGCATGTGTTGACAAGGAAATACTGTGCGTTTGCCGATAAAGAATCCCAGACTGTGGAAGAATGATTGCCACAATGACAGGAAAAGACAGTCCTGCTAACACAATGTCTTTCATGGTAATATTAGAGTTCATGTTAGTTCAGAGTGTGTGAGGCACAGTTTCAAAAATTTGATCCAGCAACTGATAGTTGTTACAGGATTCGCATAACCCAAAACGTCCAAGAACTGTTTTTCTTCCATAAGTCATGTACAACGAACGCATCATTTTCCTTTGATGCTGAGATGCAGAGTTACTGTTGCAACTCTGAAGTTGATTATTTTCCATGTCCAAGGGTTTTTCTTTTTATACCACAGCAATTTGACAGTGATTGCATTTTTAAAATTTATTAATGAATGTCATACATTTAGTCATTTAGACTATTTTTTCTCTCTCAGAGTAAGTAGTTATAGAAAGCTTGTCATGTTACCAAGAACATATCTTTAAACACCATCACTGATTATATATTTTGCATCCATGCATTATTAGACTTAGATAATGTGACGCGTCCACCATAAGGCCCTGTATAAGTAGTTGCTATAGCAACGATAATGCGTTAGAAGGAGCACATTAATATAAACCCGATATCTGAATTACTATCAAAGTTACTGTTAAAGAAAATTAATCAACACCTTTTGACCAGATATAAGAATTCAACAGTACATGTTATGCATTCACGATGCTACACTATATGGCCAAAAGTATGTGGATGCCTGACCATTGAATTTCACATTCCAAAACCATGGGCATTTACACACTGTTCGTCATCTCTTTGCTGCTATGACAGCCTCCACTCTTCTGGGAAGACTTTCCACTAGATTTTGGACCATGGTTATAGGGATTTGTCCATTCACCCACAAGACGCCAGACACTAATGTTGAGGGTGGAGGCCTGGCGCACAGTCGGTGTTCCGGTTCATTCTAAAGGTGTTCAATGGAGTTGATGTCAGGGCTCTGTGCAGATCACTGGAGTTCTTCCACATCAACCTTGGCAAACCATGTCTTTATGGACCTCACTTTGTGCTCTGGGTTTTTGTTCCTTAGGTCCAGTGAAAGTTAACGCTCATGTTAATGTTACAGCATTCCAGACAACTGTGTATTCCCAACTTTGTGGCAACAGTCTGACGAAGACCCATACAGTATCTCACAAAAGTGAGTACACCCCTCACATTTTTGTAAATATTTGATTATATCTTTTCCTGTGACAATACTGAAGAAATGACACTTTGCTACAATGTAAAGTAGTGAGTGTACAGCTTGTGTAACAGTGTAAATTTGCTGTCCCCTCAAAATAACTCAACACACAGCCATTAATGTCTAAACCACTGGCAACAAAAGTGAGTACACCGATAAGTGAAAATGTCCAAATTGGGCCCAATTAGCCATTTTCCCTCCCCGGTGTCATGTGACTTGTTAGCGTTACAAGGTCTCAGGTGTTAAATTTGGTGTCATCGCTCTCACACGCCCTCATACTGGTCACTGGAACTTCAACATGGCACCTCATGGCAAAGAACTCTCTGAGGATCTGAAAAAAAGAATTGTTGCTCTACATAAAGATGGCCTAGGCTATAAGAAGATTGCCAAGACCCTGACACTGAGCTGCAGCACGGTGGCCAAGACCATACAGCGGTTTACCAGGACAGGTTCCACTCAGAACAGGCCTCGCCATGGTCGACCAAAGAAGTTGAGTGCACGTGCTCAGCGTCATATCCAGAGGTTGTCTTTGGGAAATAGACGTATGAGTGCTGCCAGCATAGCTGCAGAGGTTAAGGGGTGGGGGGTCAGCCTGTCAGTGCTCAGACCATACGCCGCACACTGGATCAAATTGGTCTGCATGGCTGTCGTCCCAGAAGAAAGCCTCTTCTAAAGATGATGCACAAGAAACCCTGCAAACAGTTTGCTGAAGACAAGCAGACTAAGGACGTGGATTACTGGAACCATGTCCTGTGGTCTGATGAGACCAAGATAAACTTATTTGGTTCAGATGGTGTCAAGCATGTGTGGCGGCAACCAGGTGAGGAGCACAAAAACAAGTGTGTCTTGCCTACAGTCAAGCATGGTGGTGGGAGTGTCATGGCCTGTGGCTGCATGAGTGCCTCCGGCACTGGGGAGCTACAGTTCATTGAGGGAACCATGAATGCCAATATGTACTGTGACATACTGAAGCAGAGCATCATCAGTATGCAGTATTCCAGCATGATAACGACCCCAAACACACCTCCAAGATGACCACTGCCTTGCTAAAGAAGCTGAGGGTGAAGGTGATGGACTGGCCAAGCATGTCTCCAGACCTAAACCCTACTGAGCATCTGTGGGGCATCCTCAAACGGAAGGTGGAGGAGCACAAGGTCTTTAACATCCACCAGCTCCGTGATGTCGTCATGGAGGAGTGGAAGAGGACTCCAGTGGCAACCTGTGAAGCTCTGGTGAACTCCATGGCCAAGGGCGTTAAGGTAGTGCTGGAAAATAATGGTGGCCACAAAAAATATTGACACTTTGGGCCCAATTTGGACATTTTCACTTAGGGGTGTACTCACTTTTGTTGCCAGTGGTTTAGACATTAATGGCTGTGTGTTGAGTTATTTTGAGGGGACAGCAAATTTACACTGTTACACAAGTTGTACACTCACTACTTTACATTGTAGAAAAGTGTCATTTCTTCAGTGTTGTCACAGGAAAAGATATAATCAAATATTTACAAAAATGTGAGGGGCGTACTCATTTTTGTGAGATACTGTATATAATGATTTAACAACCTTGCTTCCATCTTTATTATTCAACAACCTATAAAATATAAAATTTACTAAACTGTGAGTGGTGTACTCACCTTTGTGAGATACTGTATATGGGTGTTATAGTCCACATACTTTGGGTCATATAGTGTATCAGCCAATATGGAAACACTGTACTGAATGGAGCCTTGTTTGATCCCAGCTACAATTCTGCAAGAAGAGCGTGTGAGCGTATATTGGGCTTTGAAAACTTTTAAACCAATTTTGTTCAGTGTATGTGATGTTCTCCAGAAGCTATGATTTCTCCAGCAGCTTTGCTTCATTAAGAGTCATACACACAATACAAACAGCTGGAACAACTGGCATGGTTTTTGCATCAACAACATTTGCTGTTTAATATTCAATAATAATAATTTAAAAAATCATACTTCAGCAATCAAACATAGGAACTGAATATTCCTATGTCACCAAATGGCAAATGGGCCACAGTTCAGGGAACGAATAGATCATTAAAATTTGCCAGATGTTTTCAATACAAATCAGTAAAAAATTATGCGATGGAGTCAGTGAGCGAGCCCTGCGGGATAGCAAAGGAAACCCTGTCTTTTTCCTTGCTGTTTCTATAATTCTTATTGCAGCTGAAAGTGTTACATCTCAATACATTATAGTATCTTTAAAACTGAATAGAGCCTGACTTTTAAGTCAGACTGCTTTGCCATGTTTACTTGTATAACCAGAAACTAAAACTGCCTCAAAATTTCCATGGCTGAAAAATCAGTTCATACCTAGAACAGATGTCTCTCATCACCTGACTATGTTTATTTTCTCATGCTCTCATCATTTCCCTTGGGTGGAATTAAAATCAAATCCGTTAGTCCTAACCATCCTCAATGGTACACACAAATAAACAATTCTTACTCAGTTTTATACAAAAGTGCCATTGGATGATCGATTCTGAATGCTCAGAATGTGTTGGTTAGTCTTCTGTAACAGCTCTGAAATTAGTATCTGGCCATAATTCAAGTGATACGTTTATGTTAATGTTGTCATTCTAATATGATATTGGTTTTTTTTATAGTAACTCACAGGGACTTGTATGGTGAATTCTCCATGCCCAATAATAATCCAAGCCCCTAAGTAAACAGATTGAAAAACATGTTGTTTAACAAGAAAAATATCATTGTTGATATTGTCAAGGTTTCTGTAAGGAACATTTACAGAAAGAATCTCCAGTGGCAATGTTTGGTAATGGTCAGAAAGTTTTCAGACATGGTAAAGTCTTCAAGATAGAGGTCTTTGCTCTTTCTCGGTAACATGACAAGTTTACATTGTGGCCATATTAACTTCAAGATAGAGATAAAAAAAAAAGAGGCTGGTGGGAATGATAGTTTAAAGCTACTATAATATAACAGCAAGTAACTTCTTTCTCAGATGTTGTACAACATGAAACAACTGTAAATGGATACAAATGTGATGCGTCTTTCTTTAACTGATAACACATTGTAATTATTGACAAATTTTTGTGTTGTAGGAGAATTAAAACACTTCAGGGCATGCTGTTATAGACAAATAATAAATTTTTGGATAGTAACAGTAACTCTTCCCCATCAGTGATTATTTCCCTATAAAACACACACTGAAGGGTTTTATTCCTTACATATCGCAGGACTGTACAATGCAGTAATAAAGCAATGGAGGAGAAGTTGATGCTAATACAAAGATCACAGTCGTGAAGAAGATTTCTTCATGTGTGATATGCATATCTCCATTCAAAAGTTATTTAAGCTAAAGTGCTTATTGTAGTTGAAGTTATTGATGTAGTTGGTGAACTTTTCTCATTCGTCACTCATACGTATATTGAAATAAAACCTAAAAAAAAAAACCCCACCTGAAATACACTCAAGTCTATGCTGTAAATCAAACTCAATAGCTGTCCAAGCTTGCAATAAGTATTAATGAAACAATTATCTATTTGTGAAGCAAAAATAGTTAAGTTGAGGGGAGAGACCTTGGGAGGAAAGATCAGACAATGAAATCTTCTACAACGAGTCACGTCTAGTTCAAAAATCCTCTCAGCCACACCAATCAGAGGAAGCCAGGATTAACGTTAATGTTGAGTCTTAGCTTTGAAGTAATCCTGAGCTGATATAATGCCTCAGTTCATTTCAGAACATTGTTTGCAGTTAAAATGATTAGTTGTGTCACTTATAAGGATTAACACATTTTAGAAGTGCACTTTTAAGCACTTTTTTTTTCTTACCTCAGAACTTAAAAAAAAAAAAAAGATAGCATAGCAACCCTGTATCAGTGTGTTTATACAAATAAGATGTTGGCTACATTCAACTTAAATGTAAACAACCATAAACAGCCAAACATTCAACAACACCTTCTGCTTATATACAAATTACACCCAGCACACGGAAACTCTTCAGACAGACTTTTTTTTCAAACTCCAGACAGGAGCCATGTTGTTTTTGTGTCGTCAATAATCACATAGCTTGTGCCATTTATTTGCCCTGCTCCTCCTCTGTCAAAGCTCCATCACACCCCTAAACATGTAGCCATTTGTTTTGGTGGAGCGCAGTTTATTGTTTTTCGAAATCCCTGAGTGTGTAATGTTCCAAGAGATTAGCATTTAGCCTGAGTTATGATCTGTGCATGAACTGGAATGTTCCAGAAGCTCTAAAGGCTAACGCAGAGCTGCTTTATCAATCAGCAGCGACATGGAATATATCATTCAGCACTGATTCAGACATTAAAGTCTTTACAGTATATACACAACACACACACTTTTTATACTACACAAAGAGCTCATATTTTCACTTCACCATACACATGCCAGACACCTCATATTCGGGAACAGGCCTTTGCAGCCGCACACTTCAAACACACACTTGCAGCTCATATATTGAGCACACACTCTGCTTTAAAAAAGAAAAAAAAATAGCAGAAGCTATTAGCCTAATGGTTTCCAGTAAACATTTTCCCATCAGGCAGGGCTGGTGCATATTGGCAAAGTAGTGACAAATTTACAAAAACTGTTATGCAGCCTGAATGCACTTAAAAACAGAGCAAGTCATTTTACCAAGCTCTCTCTAAGTGCACTTTGCTTTTGTTGTTTAGGATCATCATAGGCCCACCTTATAGTTCACCATTTTTTCCCCATTTTTAGCTCATGGCATCATGTGTCGCTAATTTCTCTGTTTATTTTAGGATCCTGAACTAGCAGCTGTTTTTTTTTTCCTGGTGTTTAACACAACTACACTACTGTTTGCTGTATCTCTCCCTCTCTTTACCTCCCTCTCCCTCTCTCCTTCTGTCAAGTTAGACATGATATTATGGAGATGCCAGTGATCCTGACCCTTACTACTCTCCGGACCTACCTGATCCATCCTGATGCCCTACTTCTGGTTGAAGCTCTCATCAACTGGAGGCTACATTCTGCTACTGAGCACGACCCCAAGCAGTGCAGCCTTGAGATTTCTGAGGATGGTGCCGCTTGAAGCTGAGGTCCAAAACCATTTCCATGGTTTTGAAACCATTTCCAAAACCATGGAAATGGTTTTGGACCTCAATTGCACATGAACAGTTGCGCTGTGGTCCTGGAACTACAGCTGCTGCTATGGCCTTAGGACTGCAATTTCCACATACAATTTTGCACTCAAGTCTCCTTTACTGAACAGTGGATTAGTTCAGCAAAACAGACTTCATATAAAAAACATAATGAACTTTCTTTTACTTTCACACTATCCATTGTTACCCAGATGAGGATGGGTTCCCTTCGGAGTCTGGTTCCTCTCAAGGTTTCTTCCTCATATCATCTTAGGGAGTTTTTCCTCACCACCGTCACCACCGCTTCCTGGGATAGGCTCCAGGTTTCCCCGTGACCCTGAAGAAGGATAAGCGGTATAGAAGATGGATGGACCGTCACCACCGGCTTGCTGAATTGGGATAAATTCACACACTTAAAATCAGTATCCTGTGTTTATATCTTTCTGTAAAGCTGCTTTAAGACAATGTGCATTGTTAAAAGTGCTATACAAATAAAATTGAATTTGATTGAATTGAATAACATAGCTATCCAGCTAGCTCACTAGCCTCAGTTAAGCAAGCTACATAAGCTACAATGTTGAGTTATGCAATTTACAAGCACAACTATGGCTGTAAGCAACAATACATATAATGTATTTATAATTGCAAACACTCTTTGGTTTACTCTTAATTTTTTTTTTTTTTTTTTTTTTTTTTTGTCAAGGGTGTTTCCATGAGTGAGGTGAGGTTTAACCTTTGTAACTCTTTACAATTTTATCTTTTCATTAACATTTCTCATCACTGAATAAGAAAATGGGCATTTAACAAAGAAACCCATCTCAGGCAACAAGATCTCAGTTTCAACAAGGTTTCATGGCTCCAATTTGTGTTTAAATGAGCAACAGGGTTGAAAATAACAGGTTTTTGTTTTGTTTTACAAATACAATATTTACAAATTTGTTTGGCAAATGCACATAATGTGGTTAACAAGCTAATAGCATGAACACATTAATGATTTATCTAAATTAAAAAATTATCCCATCCTGCAAAGTCTGTAATGTGTTAAAAAATTTCAGAATCGAGAAGTTTGCAATCGCATCAAATGCCATCTAAACAACCTTCTAAGCTTGTCATGCATAGCCTGAGTTTGCCTTACCAACACTAACGGATTCTTGTTTTTTCTACCACAACCCAGGACAATACCCCTCCGATCCATCATCTCTCCGACCCCTCCGAGGTCACTGTGATCTAATCAGTTGTTCATTTCTTGTTTACTTCCTGGTTGGCCTCTACATAAGCACATGGGCTGCATTTTAATCATGTACTGTGACATTACTTACTGCATTTCATTCAGTACCTACTGCTTGGCCATTGATACAGTATGTATTGATCAGTATAAGTGTGTAGTATGAATACAATCCAGATGTACTACATCTGCCATGTTGGCACTGTCATGTGACTAACAACTTAAAAAAATCCGACATGCTGCTTTCTGCCACTTTTGACTCTCTTCCACCCCAGTCCAGTTGCCTTATGTGATAGCGCAGTGTCCATTGGTTCCCTACTGCAGAATCTCGACGGAAGCTGTTGAGCCATCTCGACCATGGCTGCATCCAAATATCCCTAGTACCCTACTATACAGTAGGCAAAAAGCAGTACATCAAAGAAGTAGTATGTCCGAATTCTCAGTATTCATAAAACAGTAGGTGTATTTCTCACCTATTATTTTATGAATACTGAGAATTCGGACATGGTCTTACATATATTTTTGTGAAGTCTTTTCATTCTTTCAAGTCCTGAGTCTTGTTTTCCCTGTTTACTTAATCTGTGTCTTGACAATTGTGCCCCTTCGAATTTCAATACTCTTTGGATTGCCCTCTTGATTTGATGATTTGTGCCGTCACTTTTGCCTGCCAAATGATGTGGATTTTGGATTATGTTGTAATAAAACTCTGCACATGGATCCTCATTCTTCTACTGAGTCTGGTTCATTACATTTTCCATCAATGAAATGATCTGAACGAAGGCCATGTTTGTTCACATGATAAAATCCTGTTCTCTGATTCGTCCAGCACAGGAAATTGTTGATGCAATTCTTCCACATAGTATGTTTTTTCCCCCTTTTCCATAAAGATGTATTCAGGGCTTCAATTGCTAGTGATGTTAGTCTAAAACATTGTGTATAATAGCCGATGGCCAAAAACTTTTTATTATTGTTTAGATAAGCGATCAGATATCCATCCTCAGGATTTATGAAGAAAAGTTCTCACAGCAGCTTTATCTCTGAAAGTTTCTTTCTCTCTCTCTCTCTCTCTCTCTCTCTCTCTCTCTCTCTCTCTTTCTCACACACACACACACAATATAGGTTGTAATGAGTGTGATGTATTAATGAAGGCTTTTCCTCCCTCTTCCTGTAGTGGTGAAGGGGTCAAAGGTGAACTGTGTAGTGATAAATAGCCCCATGAACTGAACTATCTCTCACTCCTTACACACACACCTAACCTTTTAAACAAGCTTAGAGTCTGACCATACGCAAATATGCACCTTTTAAGGGACTCAGAGCTGGGTGACAGAGAAATGTCTGGCTTCAGTCTTCTCCCAAGCTCAGACATACAGTATGGTCTACAAAAAGTGACTATACACATGCACACAAAAGAACATCATCAAATCAACAAATCAGCAGAACAAAGGCAAAGTTGTTTGTTTAGAACAGACAGTAATGAGGTTTCGTGTGTGTGTGTGTGTGTGTGTGTGTGTGTGTGTGTGTGTGTGTGTGTGTGTGTGTGCGTGTCTTTCTCAGTCTCTCTTATGCCTGATAGGAAATACTCAGTGTGACAAGTCAGGTCTGGCTTCAATCCCACACATGCTCATACAGAGAGAGAGAGAGAGAGAGAGAGAGAGATTATGGTAATATTTTGTGTGTGCGTGTGTGTGTGTGTGTGTGTGTGTGTGTGTGTGTGTGTTTAAAGTAACTGAAAACAAAGAAACTTGCGCTTTCTCCCATTTTTTTCCCATGATGCACTGCTGCTTCCATCTAGTGGTGATATGAACACTGCAGGGTCATGAGTGCAGATCTGTCCTGTTCTCCATCACCAACCATTAAAATCAAATGAGAGAGAGAGGGAGAGAGAGAGAGAGGGAGGAATGGAACGGAGAGAGAACATCTTGAGCATGTTATACATTTCTACTGAATTTATACTGTGGGTCATTCTGAGGTCAACTTAATTCGTTCAAATGGCGCACAAAAAGAAATGCTATATGCAAAAATTGACTGTCGTGAGAATGCGGGTTTAGAGCAAGCAAACGGAAAGTGTGTGTTTGCAACTTTGCAAACATGCGGTGTTCTCTCCTATTTAAAAGATGCAACACTGGTGAAGTCGTTTGTGTGTGTGTGTGTGTGTGTGTGTGTGTGTGTGTGTGCGCGTGTGTTTTGGCTCAGTAAGCCTGAGTGTTCCCAAGGCGAAAGGAATGTTTATTACTGTGGGCAGACTCCAGTGTCCATCCTCAGATTGTATTGGCTTCATCATGAATAAGCAGCACCAAGACATTCTGCATGCGTGCGCTCACCCTGCATTCTCACACCAGTCACTTGTTCGTCTCATTTTTAAAAAAAAATTGTTTACACAAACCAGTTTACTGATGAATGCTATGGTTTTCCCATAGTAGCATCTAGCTAGTGGAATTCTAGTAAAGTATATCAACGGCTTGTTGAGTAAAGGCACAAATATACTTCACTTTCACCACACGTCACCATGCGTGTACAAGCACCTGCTACACGAGCAGCATTGTTCACAAATTACTGATGTGTCGTTCATGAACGATTCGTTCATTTTGAACGAATCTTTAATATGACTCGGGGAACAACGAGTTGTCTCAGAGAGTGATTCGTTCATTTTGTGTTGGCTGTGCACGCGCTGCAACATCCCCATAGGTTCTGTACAGGAAACAGAAATGATAAGTTCACGTCTCGAGTCTTCGGGTTCGAGTCGTTCGTTCATCACGTCACAGCTCCACTGCATTTAGCCTATGGGACGATCACGGGATGAACAAACGACTCGGACTCGAAGACTTGAGAGATGAACTAATCATTTCTGTTTCCGGGGAACAGACGTGACAAACATGACGTGACAAAAGAAAGAACGACTCGTATCGGGAGGTGAGGTGAAGTAACAGACTGTATAGCCTGAAGACCAGCTAAGCTATTAATTAGTCATTTCTGTTTCTCATAATTCAGCCTCGTCTGCATTAGCCTATAGTTTATTTTTTATTCCAAATGTGATCAAAGTTTGTGTAAGTACTAGATGTGTTTGGGAATTTAACATGAACACATTTTAATTATATTCTGCTGAAATGAACGAAATGACTCGAAAAAAGATTCGTTCGTTTTGCTGAACGAGATTCAAAGATCCGAGTCAGTAAATTGATCCGAGCTTCCCATCACGATCTCAAACTTGCTTGCGTATCTTACAGTATGTGCATCTGGAGGATTGACAGTGGCATCCACTAGATGGCACTTCTGAGCCAAAACATCTCTGCCCATCTGGTTTAGCATTCATGTTTAGCAAGTTCATGCACCGTGATTTTAAACACATCTCTGTTACTGTTTAAAACTTCCTGCCATCGGCGTGATTGTTGTTGTGATCCGCATCTCAAATCAAAAACCCTCACAGTACACTCAAACGTATTTTCTAATCTAGAAAATCCAGAAAACTAGCACTCAAAGCAGACCTTTTGGTAGGTTTACGCTTTAAAATTCAAACACTAATTGTAATAGTAAAATTGTTAATGTTAGTACTACATAATGGTCTATAATAATACATACTGTAAGTATGCGATTTGAGACAACATTAGATTGTTTATTTAGTTTGCGCCACGGTGTTGCTTGGTGCTATACTCCCGCCACAATTTCTGAGAACATGCACATGGCGGCCATATTGTGTACTCGTACACGCAGTTCACAGCAAGTATAAATCAGCCTTGTGGCTCCTTGTTGTTTGTCTTTTACAGAAAAAGCCTTGGCCAAAGTGCTTTTTGCAGCAATATGGAAAAAAAAGCATCTCTCACAACACATATACTGTAACCACAACAATCATCAGCTTAGTATCGACTAACTAACTAGGTTAGCTTGCTATATAGATTTGTTTTAATTATCATTAGTGAGGATTTAAAAAAGAAAAAGATCGGTTAACTGTGGAGAGGAGTCTATTTTGCCTTCACTGTAGCTTCGGAGGCAGAAAATTGAGAGATTTTGAGCTGTTTATGCGATTTGACTGTATGCAGCCACAGTTAAAGTGAGACTTCGCACCAAAAAAACACTGGCGTCGGTGCATTATAATGGCGCCCTCAGACCACCTGGCCATTCAATTGCATGAACTGGTAGCTCAGAAAAAAAAACGCCATGTGTGAAAGCACAGTAATTAGCCTCAGTAGTGTTTTTGTTAAAATATTCAAGAAAGAAAAAAAAAAACACAGCTCTGGGTAGTGACTCATAAGCCCTTCATCATCAAGGTTCAGAACTGTAACAGATCCTGGAAAACAGGCTACTAATACTACATAATATGCAACAAGTTCTAACAGAGCAACTGGAATCATGGCTCTTAACTATTTTTTTTAAATATTTTTTTCTATATGATTAACATTATTAGACCAGTGATGTAAAAATCACACCTTGATGATGAGATCATAAGTTTGGGATTTCAAAAATAATTCAAGATCAAATAAAGTAAGAAGAAAACATGATGGGGCGTGTCATTATAGAATTTAATCAGTGGGGTGGTGTGATGTGGCTTAACACAAAGTCGAGTTACTCTTATAACCCATCTTTTACCACAGCAGTTTGCCAATGATTACATTTTTATTTATTTAAGAACAGCACATTGGTATTTGTATCCTTTTATAGTTACATTTAAGCGGAACATCTGTAAAACAACTTAGTTTCGGTTATTACTAACGTTATAACAGCTATGAACAGACATTCCCTCACTGTCTCTTGAAGTCACGTTACAGAGAAAATGCAAAATCCTCTGTTCTTAATCTTTCCCTTGTCAGAAAACAAAGCAACAGCTTTATTTCAGAGTGCTACAAAGTACTGACACTGGAGACTTCTTCTAAAATGTTAAATAAGTCACCTTACAGAAAGCTTCACCATACCAACAATTAGATGTTTTTTGTTGTATATTAAAAGTGTTTTTTAAAAATTAATTTATTATTAGTCTTAGGTTATGTCTTAACCTTAGATCATACAAGTCCCTGTGTATGAGCTGTTAATACAAAATAACACATTAGAACGAGAACCAATCAGAATTGAGAATTCATCTTTTATTTGTTAGTTTGTGTTATAATTGGTAGCTATTGGGAATTTCTATTTTGGAAAACAAAGTACTATCTTAGCTGAAATATCTCTCTCTCTCTCTCTCTCTCTCTCTCTCTCTCTCTCTCTCTCTCTCACACACACACACACACACACACACACACACACACTTTCACCTCTCTCAGATCTATGTGGCTTCTCACAGGCCAAAATAAATACAAGCCACAGAAGCCTCAAAAATGTCTCTTATTCCACACTTTGCTTCTTTTTCTTTCTTCTCCTCTAGCCGCTTCACTCATGACATGTTGAAGAGTGCGAAATCCTGAAAACAATTTAGGAAGAGAATTCTATTATTGCACATTCTATTGTTTTTCAGTGGATTATTTTTTTTATTTTTTTTTAGAATATGGCAGAAATTTGGTGCTGGGCTGGTCAGAACACTGTAGTCAGGAATCTCAAGTAAATTCAATCTGACCATTTGTATTTGGGTCTACCAGTATGTTTTCCGTGGCATCATGTTAACACATATTTCATAGTGTATAATGTGCTGATTTCAATAATGTGTAGAAAAGTAGGACTTATAAAAATAAATGAATAAAATAAACCACTAAGCTAGCAGAGTGATGTTTTCATATGCTACATGCTTAAAAGACACTCTGAATTTGAAGTCATATTTTAATGACCATTATGTCTTCTGACAATATAGTCAACTAAAATGATACATTTGAGTCAGCTATTTGTGTAATAAAACTAGTACATGCATTTAACCTTTGCTCACACTAATTTCCAACGTTGGTTTTAGGTTAGCAGATGAAGTCATAAAAAATATATATATAGATTTATTAACATGTATAAAATGTTCACTCTAAATAAAACTGTTGCTTAGTCCCCTTAACAGTGGTCTTGACCATGACATTATATACAAAAAGGCAAACGTTTGTCCTCACTCTTCTGTCTACAATGAAAATGTTTTTCACCAACCAAAATGCCAGTGGTGTAAAGTATTTGAGTAAAATGTACTGCATTACTGTACTTAAGTATCTTTTTGGCTACTTTGTACTTTGAGTATCAATGATATTAGCAACTTTTATCTACTCTCTACTCCACTACATTTTTGAATGATATATGTACTCTTTACTCCACTATATTTCAATTGACAATGACCTTTACACGATGTTAAATTCTGCATGGCACCCTAACTTTTTCTGAAGCAGTTTGCGATATCGCCTCTTCCGTAGCAGAAATAATCTACAATGTATTGAAGGTATTAGATCTCATGCGTTTTGCCCTTACTTGCCAAACGAGGCTACTCCACATGAATGTGAGTTGCCAAATTGAAGGTGTTTCATATATCAAATGAGGGCATGGCTGCAGCCAGAGATGAAGCTGAAGCCAGCACGTTCAGTGCCAGCAGTGACATCCATCCATGGCCTTATTTTAAAGGAATGATTTCGTTTGATGGTGTAGAGAATGACTCTTACAGGATGCAGTTTCTACTTTGTGTGCCACGAACCACCAAAATACATGCCTTGAAGAATTCAACATCAAATTTGAAGAAACACATTGAGGTAAGAGCTAATTTTTAGAGCTTAAATGTTACTTTAATGTAAAGTTAGCTAGAGAGCAATCCAGCCATATTTGACCGTACAACGGTATTTTTGGCATTATGTTAGTTACTGTAACGTTACCGTTTGTCACAAAGCAACTGTTTCCTGTTTTTCACTGAAAGAAAAAGAACTAGTGCATCTTTGAGCCTACATTCTATGTGCTAAATACTTAAGTACTGTTCAAATCAGATACTTTAAGACTTCTACTCAAGTTGTATTGGAATTGGTGACTTGTAACATGTAATGGCATCATCTTCACAGTTATGTATCTCTAAGTTCACTCAAGTATGGTTTTCATGTACTCTTTACACCTCTGCAAAATGCAACTATTTAAAAAAAATGGCATTTTTGCATTTAAATATTAATGGTGGAAAGCATAGATATTTGAAAATGCTGATTGTGAAAATCTGTTGTGCTGTCCCTGATCAGATATAACCATGAATAAAAGCATATCTTTGAGAATGAGTAGACTAATTAATTGATACAATTTGTAACATACAGATAACCCAGCAAACATGAGACATCTGCTAGACATGTAGATCATGTCTATATTGTGCCGGTCAGTCCAGAATCGTATCTGTATGTCTGCACGATGTGTAAATCAGGTTCAGTGTCTGGATGTCTGACTACGACATATCTTGGACATAGATATGCAGATCAATATTTGAATATCTGGTTAGGAATTTTGTCTGTGGGAGTGCAAGACATGTGACGTATGAATTGTCAAATCAATTTAAAAAGTTGTCAATGTCAGTTGCGGTGCATGGTTGTATCATAATGTTCATATTACTGTTATTGTGTATTGTCCAAATATTTGGACAAATTGTTTGATGCTTTGGTAATTGTTCTAGAAACTCTCATGGCAATAAAGCTCCTTTGAATTGAATTGGGAAAAAAATGTTACGACAGGCAACCACGGAACGCTGTCCAAAATAATCATTAGCAAATCATAATCATAACTATAACAAACTTTTACTGCAGTTCTGCATGTTTGTCCAAGTGGTGTTGCCATACCTAGCTGTCCAAGATGGCGGACATGCACGTGCTACTCAGGTAAGATGTACAAGGGATTCAAACCTTGATATTTTTTCATACAAATATGTGGACTTGGGGTATGAATACAGTGCACATTTATAAGGTTTTGTCTTTTTCCACTCTTGCAGCAGCAGTAATGAAAAGGGGCAAAGGCAAAATCGAGGAGATGATCAAACATCCTGCACCAGCGAGCATGCACCAGCAATTTTTTCTATAAACATTGCGACACAGTTGTATGAGTTCTGAAGTACATGTGTCTGTAGAGTTGCTTTGCAACTACAAATGGAAATGAAATTAAAATAAAGTGAGTTTTAATTGAATGCAGCATGGGACTGTTTATTTGGTCCAAAAGCAGTATAAATGATGTCTAAAATGAGTCAGCAGTCAATGTTAAAAACGTCCACAATGACCAGATTTGAACTCATTTTTAACCTTGTAAATAGGTCCTGTGGACTACAACATTGGACGTTCAGAAGACATCATGAAAAAGACGTCATGAACACTTTCATTCTGGCTCCTCACGGGATGTCTTTTCAGCGTGACATTCAAAAGACGTCTTTTGGATGCATCTTTGCTCAGTGGGAATGTACACAACAACAAAGTCCAAAATCCAAAATCGCAGTCCTTAGTCAGACAACGGACAGAACGCGGTAAAACGCAAAGTGCAAATCGAAGAGAGTAATCGAGCCAGATACTCAAGACATAAGGCTAGGAATTCACACAGAAATGGCAGCAAGACTCCGCGAATGTTCGTGAATGTGAATCGATTTTATATAGTGAGCAAACATGAAGTGTACTAATAGTAGACAATATTCAGGGGAGGGGGACCTCTGCTGGCAGGGAAGAGAAATAGCCCAAGCTGGTATGACAAATAGATTCATACAGTAGCTATATACAGAGCAAATAAATAGAATTATGAAAAGTATTAAGAGGGGCATCACCAAGCATGGTCACCAGTGCTTGTTTTGATATAGAGATATAATTACTTCAAATGTATGCAAAACACTCAAATACCAGCCCATGGCAAAAATAAATAAATAAATAAACTAGTTCTAAAGTTCCATGAGAAAACTGCAATCCTGGCAACACAGGCCATACTGCACAATACACACCTCTAATTAACACCTGCTTCTGGAACACAGAAAAAATTAGACACCAAATTGGTTGCTACTAATTACACATAAACTTCAGGTTCAAGTTCATACACACCACACACAAATCTCGCACTGCGAGAATGTGATTTAATGCACCGGTCATTAAAAACAATATCTAACTTTACCCTAGTTTGGCGTCATCATAGTTGCTGATATCGTTGCCAAAAATCTTGCTTGTGATTAAAACAGGATTAATTATGCATCCCAAGGCTTAAGATTTCAACTCTGGCAGGCAATTAGATGAAAACATAATCATAATCATGCGTAAGTGTTATTTAATCTGAGTCTTACACACACACACACACACACACAGACAGCTTATTAATGCTGCTCTGTAATCATGCAGTAGTGGCTCCGTTGAAGAGGATGTGATGTCATTCTGGAAAGCAAGTGAGACGAGCAAAAAATTGAGTACAATAAAAGTGAGTCATCTTAAAAAGCAGCCAGAAGCTACATGGAGGTTTATTAAGTCTGAACGCAGAAACTAGCGACTCGACACAGAGCTTGACTACTAGTTGCTCGAGCGACTGAGGGACCCACAGTGGGAAAGAATGAGAGATGAGAAAGGGACAGGAAGACAGAAAGAGAAGGAACTAGACCTATGTATGAAGTATGAGCTAAGTATGTGAGATACTCTAGACAGTTATAGAGAGAGGCAAGCAATGTGTGATGTCTTTCTAATAAATGTAAATCTTTTTCTTTCATTCCCCAACATCCCTACCTCTCCCACTCTCCTTCTCCACCTTCTTCGGTCTCTCTGTCTCTTTAGAGCAGGCAGAACCTCCTGATTGTGATTACCGGCTTTCTGAAACCCGACCCGTTCACTCCATAAACGCTGAGCGCTTCATAAAAACATAACGTACAAAGACAAGATACGCACACACGATGCCAACTGGTTGAAAGCACAGCAACCGAGACAGACGCAGAAAGACTGAGAGAAAGTGAGACAGACGGATGCTACTGCTAGTCAGTGCAATGTTAAACATACATGTACACAAGTAAATCTACAGATGACTGCACTGAATTCTTCTGCATCCTGTTGACATTTGAGAGTTCCACCATTTTAATCAGCTGATTCACATCAGCTACAAATTTTAAGTGAATGTCAATACATCATGTATAAATGTTCTGAGGTACAAAAGTGTAGTAATATACAACATGCAATACATTCATGTAGAAACAATATTGTTGAACTGAGTTTAACAATAAATAAATTAATAAATAAAAAAGAATATGGGACATCTAAAGTAAGAATCACGCCACTGTAACCATGGAAATGGAGCAAAATAGTGACTAAAATACTATAGCAATATAATGTAAAACAAAATATTATTGAATAAATCATTAAATATATGATGTATAAATATAAATGTATAAATAACATTTATACAGAGATAAATAACAGAGAGCCCTGAGCGCAGAGAAAACTCTGGAACCAAGGGCTCTGGAAAAAGTGGGTGTGCCATTTTCTCTATCTCAGTTATTATTATTAAATACACAACCCTAACTGAAAGGCTTGTAAAGTGTAAACTCAGTATATACTTTATTGGAGTAAATCCAAGCACTGGAATCCAAGTCAAATAAGGAATAAATCACAATGAGACATGCTGTTATAAGATAATAATTCTCGCCAGGGTGGTGTGATGCAGCCTGACACCATGAACTTGATTATTTTCCAGTAACATCATGTCCTGAGTGTTTATTATTATTTAGTGCATTTTTATTTACATCAAAAATATGTTTTATAGATTTTTGTTACCTGTGTTAGAAGAATAAGTCTTTATATGTTACATATACATTACAGCACAGTGAAATTCTTTTTCTTCGCATATCCCAGCTTGTTAGGAAGTTGGGGTCAGAGCACAGGGTCAGCCATGATACAGTGACCCCAGTGGGTCTTGCTCAAGGGCCCAACAGTGGCAGCTTGGTGGTGCTGGGGCTTGAACCCCCAACCTTCTAATCAGTAACCCAGAGCCTTAACCGTTGAGCAACCACTGTCCTATGTCTGTACGGCAACAAATGTCCAATGGTGGAAAATATAGTCAAATAGTATAACATACTATAGTCAAAAATAACACAAAATATATGAGATGGCACTTTTTTATGTCAAAGTTAAAGCCTCTTTTTTACATTTACATAGGAAAATAGTAGTTTTATATTGTTGCCTATGTATTATGGAAATAAATGAATCGTTGCCATATGGCAACATCATGCAATAAAGGGTTAAAATTGTTTACTAAAGGATGATACATCATACTTTTAACCATTTATAGTTAAATTTAATGTCCTGAACAACCACAAAACAAGTTATCACTTACGTTATAGCAGCTATAAATATCTTTCCTCACCAAACTCTCTCTTTTAAAATGCCAAAAATTACAGCTTGTATATTTTGTATTAAACCAAAAATACAAACTCCTCTGTTCTAAAGACTTTCATGTGGCGGAAAACTTACTGAATGTTACTGGCACTGGAGACTCCTATGAATATCGGCTACACGTTTCCATTCAAAAAGTCAGATACATGTTTTACTTTGTTGAATAACATATTAAATAACATCTGCTTATTAGGCACCCCATCCAGGGTTTCCCCCGCCTTGTGCCCCAAGTTCCCTAGGATAGGCTCCCAGGGAACTCCAGGATAATCAGTATGGAAAATGGATGGATGGATGTTTATTAGGCTTAGAATATGAATCAATTAAATGGATTTTTCACCAAAATACAGCAGAATACTGTTGTTGAATTTTAGACTAAGAATACCAGAAGTGAGAGCCAAACTAAACACTAAACTACTCAATTTTTACAGCCAGAGACTACTAAAAATAATTTGACATTTTTGCAGTGGGTACTCCGTGATCCACTTCTTCACGCTGTTTTTTCCAGCGTTCTGCCAAGATGGAATGAGGATGGAAAAAATCTGTTCAGCTGGTTATTATCAGTAGCGTGAAACAACCTGATGTCATGCAAAGCTGAAAAGCATGAGTAGGAAGGAAGGCGCTAAAATTAGACTAGGTTAAGAAAATAATTGTGCAGCTACTAGTTCCATTGAGTCAATGAGCAATACATCATGGGCCATTAGCTATAAATGATCTGCACAATACTGCATTTACTTTTAATGCAGTAGGTATGAATTTCAAGTAGGGGATACAACAGACAAGAAATCGGATTATGGGCGTGTCATTTTTTTAGGGTCAACAGTAAACAGCTAACATTAGGTAACCAACTAGTTTGTGTTTTTTGTGTGGTGGCATTTAAAAAGTCAGGTTTGAGTCAGGTTCACTTGGATGAAGACCCCTGATTTTTGGCAGACCAACGTTCAGATGTTTGGTGGCTGTGTAGAGTCTTCACATCTGTCAGAACAGCCAAACTAAAGAAAATGTTTGATAGGACCACACCTGCACATGCTCATGTGGGCCAGAAAGTTTAAACCCTTCTTGGTACATTTCATAGTAGATAACGTGACTTCATTTTTCATTGTTCCACAATCTTTCCAATTCCTTTTTAAAGGTTGGGTGTTGATAATTATTGATATGTTTGCATACTTTTACTTTCCAGGTTTTGGCACGTGAGCCAGTTGAATATTGCCTTACAGTAGGTATCTGATTTTTACAACAAAATTACAAGCCAGAAATACTGAATAATGAGTTAGCACATGCTCTTCGCATTATCCTTAGATGTGTATAAATGTTTTCCTACACCAAAACCGAAACTATAAATTCCAGCCAGATTTACAAAAGTTTCAGGAACACTGATTTTCTTCACTTGCCTATGTTGATAAGTACACACTGCACTGACCGACGCCGACAATCACCTACTTTTAAAAGTTGGATTTAAAATGTTGGGAAACAACTGTCCTGTTCACGCTGCCCCAAGAGACACTAATAAACCTTCTTAGGTTTTACACAAATAAAAGGGCAAATCATTACTGGAAGATGGGAAAAAAATCTCATTGAATTTATTTAATTCAAATGCATACATCGGTTCCACATGATTGAACTGAGTTACATTAACACAACTTGTTTTTGTACATCCAACATGATCATGTATTTTCAAAGCCGTGAATAAAACCAAATTCCATGCTCTCACCTGAGCTGAGGATAATTCTCTGATTTTTAACTGTTGACAAGAAGTGAAGGGTTATAATTAGGCATTCACCAGGTGAAATGGCATCTCTAAAATTGGTAGTTTGCCTCTGAATGATTGGTGTCACCATCTGAAGTAATTGTTAAGACTGCTTGGGGGCAAACTGAGCAAATTTTTTAAAGCTCTGAACATCCTTTGTCTGCATTTGTTTGCATAAATTTAAGTACACACCCTGTCTCTCGTGTTATAACAACCAAGGCTTCATCCACAACGTCTTTCATTTCACTCTTTGTGTTTTCAGGTGAAGAACGACATGTAAAACAACAACACTATTAAACGTAAAATTTTGATTGTGGTAAAAAGATCATCCATTTTAAGCCAGTCATCAACGATTTATCACGCCTATCACCTAGTGCACAAGCTTTTGTTTCTATGGAGGTTTCAGGGGCGCTTGCCTCAATGACTTGGCAACGGTTCGTGCCCAGGTCAGATTATGTCATTTTGTTGGAAAACCATACCACACTGCTCAGAAATTCCATGACCCGACAATTGCACATGTTCAGTTGGTAAAACAATTGCAGAGAAGCACCAACAGACACAGACAGGGTTAACACACTGATCTGACAAAACCCAACAAACTGTTGGTGTTGGTTGGTGTCTGTCGCCGCAGGGTGAGCTAGGCTATAAAAGACAACCACCCATAAATTACCAAGCACAAGCGACTTAAATGGTGAAAAAGTGCATCCTAAATCTTCCAGTAATCCAGGTCAACGACTGCAGTGCATCACCTACCACAGACACACACTAACTCGTCCTCCTTTTTAAAGGGTGCCATTACTTTTGTGCTACTTCAATAGTTAGTCTTGCTTGTTTAAATCTATGGATTTGTTTTTGTTTGCGTTCCTTCAAGGCATTAATATGAAACAAATGAGTTTCACAAAATGTTCACTCCATTCGTGTCTGTGATTGAAACAAATAAGCGATATATATAAAAGTGCACTAATTTAGCAATTATATTCTTTCAAACTGATCAAGGTTTACATGTGTGAGCATCCTTCTATATAAAAATTCATACAGTCACTTGTAGGATATGACCGAGTTTCTGAAGTGTGAACAAAGTTACTATGAGCAATTTAAGAATAAATTTGTCCATATTCGGGTTGATAAATGAGGCCCATTATTTATAATTCTTAATTTAGGTCTTGTGTTTTTGTGTTATTCTAGCTAACTAAATGCATTGAATGTATTACATTCATTAGACAGTCATCTGCCCTAGAAAAAATACAAATCATGAGAGTAAAATATGATCTCTGTCAAATGGCTGTGTTCTGATAACTGTAATGGTCTGAAAAAAAAATAATGAACCTGTTCACTGTGTGCTGTGCCAGTGACAGTAATGAGGTTAATATCAGAGGTTTTATGATTGCTACCCCTCCTATGTATGATCTAATCTACTGGCAGTGTTAGCCGTAACAACTAGATCAGGTTCTGTAACAGAGCAAGGCACTCATCTTCTAGATGTTCGAACACACAAGTATTTTGCATGCCCCTTCCCAAGAAAAACATAACAGTGAGGTCAGTGCTGGTGAGTATCATATGTTAAGTTTTCACAGAGCAAAGTTATGTGGGCTAGATATCAGATTTAGCTTTAGCAGATTCTCTTTTATCACTGAGTAAACCGCTAGGCCGCTAGCTGGCTAAGCACGAAAGAGCTTTGAAAAGAAGTGTGACTGGAAAAAGACCAATTCTTAAAGCCTATAAAATACAGAGCAAGCACGCTAACACTATAGCGTTGCCATAACAATTGGAAAGACCACTGGGACAAAACCAAACAAAACAAACGCTGGGATTATTTTTGGCCGATGAATAAAATTCACATCAGGACACTCGTCTCAGGTGAACTCTTTTCCACACAGTCATCAGTCATTGTTTCCGCTAAAATGCATACAATCACGAGGAAGCCATAAAACTCATCATTATTGCTAACTAATTCATAGCTGCTTGGTGAAACTTCCTAGGTCAAGTTCAAGATGTATTATTTATAAAAATAAATAAATAAATAATCAAAAAAAATTTAAAAAACACACACACACATACAACACCTTACACTGTATTTGTTTAGTAAATGGATTTGTTCAATGTTAAAGCATTGTAGAAAACTATTATTTATATTAAAAGTAAAGTAAAGACCCTATGTATGTATACACACTATGCTAAAACAATCCAGATCAGAGCTTCCCTCTTATAAACTATAACACTCTTTTCTTCCCTTCATTTTCTTGACATGTCTGATTTATGAAGTGTATAACTGTAGAGTTTACTTTAATCAACACCAATGTTGTATTTGGTGGTCTGCCTCATTCTTACTCTAGAATAGTAATCAGTTCCTAGAAGATACGTCTAAATGATCTAATTAGAGCAGCACAACATTACTAGCTATTAAAATTCTAAATTATATAAGTATGATATGTAGGCTACTGTGTCTTGCAAAAGTATTCAACCCCCTTGGAATTGATCATATTTGTCTGAATAATAAATAATACATAAATACAGTATTTTGTGTCAGTATTTTATTGCAAACTTGTGCTCTTACAGAGGATTTTTCACAGTCAAAATGAATTACTGGTCAGCAAATATATCTAAGAAAATCAAAAACTAAAAAAATTCTGCTTGCCTGAGTATTCCACCCACTCAGCTCCAGAGGAAAGATATTGTTTTAACTAGGACACGATTGACTTAATTGGCCTTCACCTGTGAAATATTAAAACAGCTCCCATTTTCTGGACAAAAAAACACCACAGATGAACGGTCATTGAATCAGTTTTAAGGAAAGATTTTCATGAATTGGAATAGGGTGTAAAATTATATCCAAGAATTTCTCCACAGGGGTTTCCTCCCCCAGTCCAAAGACGTGTTGTAGGCTGATTGGCGTCTCTAAATTGTCCGTAGTGCGTGAATGGGTGTGCAAGTGTTTGTGCTATTGTACCCTGCGATGGGTTGGCACCCCATCCAGGGTGTCCCCCGCCTTCTGTCCAGAGTCCCCTGGGATAGGCTCCAGGCTCCCTGTGAGAAGTCCAGATCAAAGTCCAGATCTGAATCCCATTAAGAATCTGTGGCTCTGTTTGAAAACTGCAGTCAAACAACCAACGTCCAACCAACCTGAAAAACCTGGAGCAAATCTGCTAGGAAGAATGGTTGAAAATCAAACAGTATGCAAGCAGCATTTTTCAGTTTTTAAATTTGCTGACATATAATGAATTTTGACTTTGAGAATGTACTTTTAAGGGGCTTTGAATACTTTTGCAAGGCACTTTATGTAATGAACTCTATGATTCATTATCTAATTATTTGGGCACATATCCATTGCTACCGGAAAGTGAAGTGAGCTTAGCAGTTCAGTAACCAGTTCTAAGTATGTTAACTAGTTTATAGTTCTCATGAAATCAAAATTAGTGTTTTAAGAGCTTGTTGTAGGAGTTTCTTGGTGCTGGAGAATTAACTTCTTAGTTTATACAAAGAAAAGAACAAAAACCCACCAGACACATGCAACTACACTGGTAACACAAATTCTCAGAACTATGAAACAATAGTCCCATCTCTGAAAAGATGAATTATACTGATTTAGAGCGTTGTTTAGAAAAAATAGGTTTTTCGTTCTTTCCTAAGCACAGGTAAAGCCTTGAGTTTACCTTTAATACTCTGAATCGCTTAAATTTTATGACTATATCTGGGTGGAAGTAGCAGTCTTGCCTGAAACTATTCCCACATTTAAACCATGAAGCAAAAGGCTCATAGACTCCTTAAAGCACAATATATCTTCACAATTCACAGCTCAGTTCAAAACAGCCACAAAATATAAACACTCTCCACTGGGTGTTTGGTGACAGCTTACATGCTTGATATAGGAACCTTAAATATTTTTTTAATTAGATAATACGAAGATAGGTGATACAGTATTTATACCAGTGTCGTAAAACGTCTGTTATGTTTATAGCCTCTTATTTCTAGTGACACAAAACGAGTCTCATCCCAAGATAAATAAGAGAATTTAGTCCCAATCAGAAGGCGCAGGCTCGAGGTTTATGACGAAACGTCTGAGTTTTATTAGTCCCATCAGTCCAGGAATAGCAGGATATCACAAATCAGGGTAAAACTGGAGAAACCAGGGCACTACGATACAGTGAAACACTGTGCACTGATATCGACCTGAGATTAGATACTAAAATAACAGACCACCATAGAAGAAAATTCCCCAAATTCAGTTGACTCCAGTGCTCCTGATTAAATTCATCAGTAACTGTAATTATCCTGTGCTTAATCAGTTGTATCAAGTGTGTCACAGAAAGGAAAAAATATATAAATACAGTAGAGACTGATTGCTCTAACAAGAACTGTTTATATTCCATTGGTTAGCAAACTCCAGTAGTAAGTCATTTCCTTATTCGATTCCGATTAATGAATAATCTGTTATGCAAAACTGACCAAAAAAAATTTCTAAACATATAACATTAAAATTCCTCATATAAAATCAGTGGGCTATATTCAGAGTCAGCAAATTAACTCAAATGTTGCATCAATATTTATGCGGGGAAAAGTTACGCATATTCAGAGTCATGTTATGCACTGTGTTAAGTTGATTTTCTGGCCCGTTGATTCAGATTATGCAAATCACCTGTGTGTATTTCACGCCGCCATGGTTGCCAATGACAATTCAAAATTTGTCTTGCAGTGTGTATTGTATTGCTGCACAAATAATCTTAGCTGTAATTTTCACATCAATCACTACGAAGTTGCTTTAGTTTAACAATCTGGTTATTCGGCAGCTTATAAAATAGCACTTGATCCAGTACATACTGTACTATTACTTCGCATTTTGATATTTACATCATGTTCTAACAGTTCCTCATGTACACAAATGAATAAAACCACAAGATTTTAAATTGATAATGAGTTGTAGTATTCATAAAATAATGTCAATGTTTTGGTTAATCCGATGTACTCTCCTGTAAAGAATACATGCCCACAGTTAGAAGGAAACGCTGACCAAGCATTTGTCTGCTACACTTACAGCTCACTTTAAGTGTTGTTTATAATTTTATCCATTAGTAATATTACATCCTCCGCATAAACAATGTCTCTGATTAAGATATTGTCTCCACTGATGTTCTCCATGCATGAAAAAGCCTTTTTGTAGACTTTGAACAGAGAGTACTATTAGTTTTTAATGTTCACCTCAAATGATATTTCCTAAGCGATATTCTTTGTATTTACAGCCCAAAACATACATTTCAGTGTGACTCTTAATACTGATGTTTGCAATTTCAGTATTAAATCCTCACTACGTGTGTAACTCAACTCTGAATATGGGCCTATTTTAAACATCTGTTCACTCATCATTCACTTTAATTTGTCGCTGCATACTTCATGCAAGTGATAACACATGTACGTTCCTAACACACAGTGTTAATAATTAATGATTAAAACCTGATACTGATGCTTCTAAGTATTACCTGTTGTTCTCCCTACAGGACTTAGCTGGATTAAATGACTCCCTCATTCCTAGCTATTACAACCTCTAACTAAAATAAAGGAATCCGGATTTGTAGCATAAACATGGCCACAAGGCAAGAACAATGCATAAACAGTTTAAATTCCACAATGAGAACACACTTTTAATCAGGATAAGAATTCTTGATTTGGGGATCAAATTAGCACTCCTAGCATTTAAAAACATGTGCTACTTCCTGTCCCAGTGGGAGATGATAAGAGACAAGGGTTGATTAGCTAAAATGATGCCTATTAAAGTAGCACTAACGTTTCTTTCATCATTTGCCCATCTTTGACATTACAGCTTGATGGAGCAAGACAAACTTACTGAAACACTGTGCTGATCGAAAACGTATTCTGAGAAAAGATACATGTGATTTGATTGTCACTTGTAGGGAAGCTAAATTTAAAGCAGAAAACAGTTCAATACAGCATGTGCTAGTGCTTCAGTTTGAGACTGTAATGTGATTATGTATTGTCAAAAACAAAAGTACATGTGCAGCTCAAAAAATTAGAGTGAGAAAAAAGTGGAACTTTCATAAATTCTAGATTCATTACACATAAAGTGAAATATTTCAAGCCTTTTTTTTTGTTTGTTTTAATCTTAATGATTACGGTTTAGAGCTCATGGAAATCAAAAATCCAGTATCTCAAAATATTAGAATAAAGAATTTGTAAAACAGGGTTAGTGTTACAGTTAGGGTTTACATTTCATAATTTTATGATGAAACGTATTCTAATATCAATAATTTTAGAGATTATGAGCCATCTTGCCGTCGTATACTTTATCCTGTTAAAATTCCGACGGCCCGCCAGCACACTGTCACCATGTTATGAGCAGATCTATGCTAGCTACACAGTCACTGTGTGTACGAAGGTACTCATATCTTTGGAAAGCTAAGATTCTTGTGATTTGATTGATATAAACAGTTTTGAGATACAATCACAACAGCAGCTACAATCAATGTCTCTGTCAGACTGTAGTCATACAAACACACACACACTTACAAAACAGAGGCAACTCACCTCATATGAAGCCTCATAGTAATCCACTGATCCAGAACATCCTGACAAAAACAGTTGTTATACTGGCAAAGGTCCAAACAATCCAATTATGTAACAATATTTAGTCCAGCTTTCAAAAGAGACCAAAACCATGCATATGCTTCAAAGGGTTCAAGAACAGCTTTAATTTTACTTTGGGTATGCCTTGGCTAGGCATTTTAGGATGATTTTATACAAGCTTTACATCATGTGAATAAACAGAAAAACGCACTAATAAGATGTTTACGGGTTTGATTATATTTACAGATATCCCTTGTATCACAGCACACAAGAACTAGAAAATTACAGGCAAAAACAGTACAGTGTGGCAATGTTTTCCTGCTGCGAGGTCTAGTAGATCATTTTGAGTGCTCAAGTGCATTGCGTATGTCACGTAATGGCGGTTTCCATAGGTTAAAATATCTATTAAATATTAAGGACTTTTAAAGTAATTAACATATTTCCTCTGTTTCTAACAACGTATTTTAGTACGAGCTGTCAATTAGTGCATGTTAAGGCCTACAAGTCTTCATAGTTGGGGTTCCTTTTGAGAGCTATTTATTGTTTAAACAGTCAATCTAACAGGACACACCTGAGTAATAAGAAAAACCTGTCAGTCACATGTTCCAATATAAATACCAGAAAATAAAAGCTGAAATTCTAAACTATTTTCTCATATTTGTCAACAAATTCATTAGCCTTGCTGTACCAATAGTTTCGGATGGGACTGTACATACACAAATTGTATTTGCCATAGCCACTTATATTGTAACAGCCAACAATTACTTCTAAGCCTGTTTGTACTGTCAGTGTTATAATCATGCTAGCTAAGTTTGAGAGATTAGGAGTAAAGCTGTTTGTTCTGTCTATTTAAGTAGTCATTTAACTTTGTTTTATTTCATTAGTTGAAATGTGTCATGTGATTTAGGTTAGAGGTCATGGCAGCCATTTTAGTTTCAATACACAACCGCAGTGATGCAGCAGCAGATGGCTGTCAGATAAAAAGGCATATTCTCTTGTTATTTCATGCCAAAGAGGCCATCATCTGTAAGTTTTTTGCTTATTTAATATCAATTATATTTAATGGATTATTTCATGGGATTTAAAAACATTTGCTATACATTTTGCAAAGGAGGTTATAGTTATCTCTCTGTTGTATTATAATGCTGGATTGTGTTTTCTTTCTTAAAATTTACCTTCATTTTTATAGTACCTTAACCTTTATACTTAATGTGTGTTTTTGTGTTTGTATTGTAGCTTCACAAATTGCTGTTGTGGAATTGAAGATTTCAAAGTAAAACACAAAGTATTTTGGTTTCTACTTTCCGTTCTGAACCTGTTTAGCCATCTGTTGAGGTGCACCTACTTGCAGCAGAGGCAAAATACTGTTGTTAGTTAGTCTTAGCTAATCTTTGCCCACAATAGTTCTTTCATGAAAGGTGAAAACCAGTGTGTGATTCAAGACAATTCATGAGTTTATACATTTCTACTTGAATTTGAATGAAAAATTAAAAGCTGTACTTCAACTTACCACATTTACAATATAACATCTATAAACAGTCTTTCCCTCACCAGCATCTCCATTTTTTCTCTCTCTCTCTCTCTCTCGAAGTTAATAAGGCAATAAAACAATGCTGATTGTCATATTACCAAGAAACAGCAATGACTTCCATCCTGAATACCTTCCCATAAAGGAACACTTAAAATTACAACTTTACCTCTGACACTGGAGACTCCTTCCAAAAATGCTACGTAAACATCTCCTCAAAGAAAATGTCACCTTATCAACAATTACAAACTGTTATTTGTTTTTAATCCCAACCTGTGGTATCCCTTGCATCAGGGACTATTGTCAGAACTGCTGTTATAGGGAAAAATAATTCTGATTTGATCACATTTGAGAATTCAACAGAGTTGTGTTAGGAAATGTAATAAATACTCATGCATATTGTATAGATGCCAATGACTGAGTTAAGACGGCGGCAATGGAACTTGAATTCTAAATAATAGCATACAGGTAATAAAAGGATGAGGGGTGGATCATGGATGAGTTTAGCATGTGTATTTTTAATTATTCAAATTACATTATAACAATATACCTACATTGTACATTCTTATTCACAGAATTGCTGCTAATCATTTGATTAGGACTGTTTGATTTTAGAAGAGAGCAGCATAACTTTGCACTGTAGTCTACTCAGTAGATAGCTAATAACCTGCTAGCTGCTTGGTTATTAGCAAATAGTGTATAAAATGGTGTTAAAAAGAAATCCGCACCAATACTATCATCAACCATCAGTACGTATGAATTCTCCCATTATACCAAATACAAGTTATACCAATTATTACAGAGCCTTAAAATGTCCAATATTCCAGGAGAAAAAACTTTTTGGCTGATATTATAAATATTAGATGATTTTACTCTCCATTCAGTATACAGGGAACAAAAGGGAGAACGACTTGATTGATTTTTTTTCATGAATATTTAAACCTGATTGTTTGATTTTGAAATTGTTGGATTTGCAGATTTGCTAAGCCACAAATTTTGCAGTACAGCACTTATTTTAACAAGGCAGTGCGGGCTTGTAAAGGCAGACATGGGCAGCTAGACCTGAGTTTTATTGCTGTTGCTCTGAACTTGCCCACTTTAAAATGTTGTACATACACTTTTATTAGCCCATGCTGAAAATGAGAGAGAGAGAGAGAGAGAGAGAAATGAGAGGGGTCTTTAACATACATTTTTATCCAAATATTTCACCAAAAACCTTACTGAATGCAAATGGTTTTATGTTACCAAAAGTTCTGTTTACCAATGACCCCTTGAGCACTATCCAAGTTAGAGTGTTTTGCTGGTTAGCTATCTTGATTATGTATATCTGCTGAAATGTTAGCTGATATGTTCTCGGCTTATTTTTCATTTAATTTTATTGTACCAAGTTAGATGTTTAGCTATTTAGATGTAGTTTCCCCATTACCAACTCTACAGTTTATATTTAATATTTACTGTATACCACAGCACTGCTGAATGTGATCATTATAATCCACTTCTGTTTCTATGTTAACACCAGACACAAGGAATTTCACGGAAATATTCTACATAAACAGATTTCTGAGGTTTTCAGTGAGGAGGCGTTTAATGTTAAGTATGATGTCGAAACAGTACTGCACTATAGGTTTCCATAGTTAATGCAAGTATTGTGCTGTTTTGGCATACTATTTAATACAGTTGTTTGCATTATGGGATGGAGCTGAAGAAATTCTTGAATGCACACTCACTATACACCGATCACCCATAACTTTAATACCACTAATGAGTGAAGTGAGTAACACTGATTATCTTGACACCTGTCAAGTGGTGGGATATATTAGGCAGCAAGTGAACAGTCAGTTCTCGAATGTGGTGTGTTGGAAGCAGGAAAAATGGGCAAGCGTAAGGATCTGAACGACTTTGACCAGGGCCAAATTGTGCTGGTTAGACGACTGGGTCAGAGTATTTCCGAAATAGCAGTGGGATGTACCCATCAAAAGAGGTCCAAGGAAGAACTGGTGAGCCTATGACAGGGTCATGGGCGCCCAAGGCTCATTGATGCATGTGGGGAGCAAAGGCTAGCCCGTCTGGTCCGATCCCACAGAATAGCTACTGTAGCACAAATTGCTGAAAAAGTTAACACTGGCTATGACAGAAAGGTGTCAGAACACATAGTTCATCACAGTTTGCTGTGTATGGAGCTACGCAGTTGCAGATTACGTACCTATGTAGTAAAGTGCTAATGCTGACCCCTGTCCACCACCGAAATTGCCTACAATGGGCACGTGAGCATCAGAACTGGACCACTGAGCAATGGAAGAAGGTGGCCTGGTCTGATGAATCATGTTTTCTTTTACATTATATGGACAGCTGGGTGCATGTGCGTTGCTGTCCTGGCTAAGAAATGGCACCAGGATGCACTATGGGAAGAAGGCAAGCCGGCAGATGCAGTGTGATGCTCTGGGCAATGTTCTGCTGGGAAGCCTTGGGTCCTGACATTCATGTGGTTGTTACTTTGACACATACCATGTACCTAAACATTGCTGCAGACCAAGTACACCCCTTCATGGCAACAGTATACCCTAATGGCAGTGGACTCTTTCAGCAGGATAATGCTCCCTGCCACACTGAAAAATTGTTCAGGAATGGTTTAAGGAACATGACAAAGAGTTCAAGCTGTTGACTTGGCCTCCAAATTCCCTCAAGTGTGATCCAAATTCAATCTCAAGTGTGATCCATGGAGGCACCTTTTCACAACTAACTTCCAGGACTTAAAGGTTCTGCTGCTACTGTCGTGGCACCAGATACCACAGCACACCTTCAGAGGTCTTGGCGGTATTAATGTTATGGCTGAATAAATGTCATCATTTATTCCCAATATTTTCATTCCGGCTTTATTTTTCTCTCTTTACAAATCTGAGGCATGTGATTACACATAAAGTGAAATATTTCAAGACTTTTTTTTGTTTTAATCTTGATTCTGTGCCTCTCCACTCTTCCTCCAGACTCTGGGACCTTGATTTCCAAATGAAATGCAACATTTACTTCCATCTTCCCCACGATTGTGGTTGTGTACTGAACCAGACTGAGAGATTAAAGGCTCAGGAAACCTTTACAGGTGTTTTGAGTTAATTAGCTGATTAGAGCTCTTGTAAGGTCAACATTTCTGTATTATAAATTCTTTATATTCTATTGTTTTGAGATACTGTGTTTTTTATTTCCATGAGCTGTAAGCCATAGTCATCAGGATTAAAACAAAAAAGGCTTGAAATATTTCACTTTATGTATAATTAATCTAGAATATATGAAAGTTCCACTTTTATAATAAAATTTTGGGGAAAAAATAAACTTTTCCATGATATTCTATTTTTTTTTTTTTTAGATGCACATGTGTGTGTGTGTGTGTGTGTGTGTGTGTGTGTGTGTGTGTGTGTGTGTGTGTATATATAACAATGTTGCCTAGGAAAGAAGGAGTGGCTAAGAAAATACTAGCCCTAGCAGTGCCATGTCATTATTACTGACAGGGCTCAGATACGAAAAATATGTTTAGTACCATCATCCAAGTCTAACAGGGATGGGATAAACACACTTGAGCAATTACTTGGGCAAATCAGAGGCCAGGCTGAGTCCTAATCCAAACCAAGCCAAATGAAACAAAAATTCACATTTGTGTCTTCATATATTTCAAGACACACACACAAAAAAAAGATACCGGAAATTTTTAGTTGCATTTATTGCTGCACAAGGGGGTCACACCAGATTCTGAAAGCAATAAAAGGTTCACATACTTTTGCCACTCACATATATGTAATATTGGATCATTTTCCTCAATAAGTAAATGACCAAGTATAGTATTTTTGTCTCATTTGTTTAATTGGGTTCTCTTTGTCTACTTTTATCATTTGTGTGAAAGTGATGTTCTAAGTCATATTTATGCAAAAATATAGAAACTTCTAAATAGTTCACAAACTTTTAAGGACCACTGTATCTTCCATGATTATTTGCACAAGTAAGTAATTTCACCTACTGCACCTTTAAGATACGTGTATATATAAGATGTCTACAAAATACAATTAATATTACAAAGATAACAGTCCTCTGTTACAACAATTTCACAACAGTTTAACAAACAGTGCCTTTGCCACAGTGTGTACAGTGCTGTATTCATCTAATTTGAACACTTCACCACAAACAAAAGCAAGCAACACTCAGATTTAGAAAATGGAGGAATTAAGAAATATGGATAACATAGGTGGTATGATTTATTTGGAAAAACATCCATACACCTTTTTCTAATGAGGTAAATTAAAAAGGTTCCTCAGTCTGCATGCCGGAGAAACAATAAGCCACATACATACACACATATACACCACACACACAGGACCTGCAGTAAAACAGTAAAATGCATTGCTTCTTTGTGTGTGTGTGTGTGTGTGTGTGTGTGTGTGGCCCACAATTTGGAAAAGAAATTAATTGGACTATAACTGGCTGGTTTTGGCCTCACACTTGCTGGGATTAATCCTAATCAAGATGTCATAAAATCAGTTTTGCAGTTCAAGTGTGTACTTTCACACTTTCTCTCAAATCATGTCAGGCCACATGAGAATCAATAAGGGTCATCTTCCCTGTTACACTAGACTATTGGAGTCTTTATTTTATTTCACTTGCTAGACATTCATTAGTTACAATAAATCGGTGTGTGTCTCTGTTTCTTATCATTTCATCTTTAAGGTTAGGGTGATGCTGTGTATATAGACAAGTACAAGAAAGGAAAGCTGTCAAATGTAGCTCTGTACACACTTTATTGTCTGAGGTGAAGTGTGTGTGTGTGTGTGTGTGTATACACACTCTCAGTACACATACACATAGCCCTAAACCTGAAGGGAGAAACCCCCTGAAACAAACAACAACTGAAAGAGTCTGAGGTAAAAGCCCTGAAACGCAGCACAAAAGAAGAAACCAACAATTTGGTAATGTCAGTGAGTCGCAGGCTTGGAGCAGTTATTGCAAGCAAGGGATATGCAAAAAAAGGTTCTATGTTTTATGTTGTTTAACACATCTAGATGTAAATACCAGGAAATAAATGCTGAAAGCTTAAACTCTCATCTCTTATCCATCTTTTGATCTCAAACCCAAATGTCTCTGGTGTATTGCACATACAAATGAATTGGCCTTGCCGTTCCAATAGATCCGGAGGGGACCGAATTTGCAATCAGGACACCATATTGGTTGGACAAATTACATATTAAATTACAAACAATCCCAGAGGTGCAGAGTCGTGCAGGAAAAAAGACACCACCCATAGCCCGTTCATTTAGATTCATTTCCTTTCCATCCTCCAAACACAGACTCAGCCTTTTCTTTACAGTATAAACACACAACTAGTAACAGATATTCCAGTGCTAATTTTAGATGGTGCAAGTCCGTCTGTGGGCAGAGTGAAGTCTGATCCTGGACATCGGTGACCTGAACATAAATATTCACTATATCTATGGCTATATTGTGCTGAAAACGATTACTCACAGTATGAGAGTTACGACATTGAGCAATAGATTCTCATTATACTCACAAACTGAGACTGAACATTGAGTTAAACATGAGCTGATCCAGCAAATAAATGCTGCTCATTTCCAGGTTGTGGGTTTGCTTTTGAGGAAAATTTCTTTAACCCTTTTGTTCTGCTTCATGTCCAAATGAGCCGTTTTAAATTTCCACTAAACATGGGAAATAATATTGTGAAATATACTCAGCTCAATTTCAAATACAAACAATATATATTTTTTCTTTTTTAAACGATTACTAATTTAATTTAAAATAATAAAAATCTAATTTAAAAAATGTGCAGGGCCCAGTTTCCCCAAAGGCATCACAAATTTAAGTGTTCTGATGCTTTTCCAAATTTCAGCCCAGGTCACTGTGAGGTGAGAGGAACAATGGTTAAAAAATTATTTAAAAATGACATTTGTAGGTGTGAAACAGAAAGGTGTCCTTCCAACTTCAAATTTATTTCAACTCGACCTGCCATTAGGAGAATCCCCAACCATTGGAAGGGCTTTTGGAAGAAATAGTACTAACACTGGTCTTAAGTAAAAATACATAGTAACATAGACCTGGCAGCTTTTAAGAATTTTGCACAAAAGTTCTGCATTTTAACATTTGAGTACTCGTTATCACTCAAAAATACGGCAAGTCTTCTTTTTCCGCCAGCCAAAAATGCAGATGGGCCAATCACCATACAAATCTAGAATGATTGATATGAAACCAAATGAAGCCCCGTCTCACACATTAGTGATTTTTCAGGCCGGTGCTCTCATCTTGAGCTCGATTTGAAGGTAAAATGGGAACATTTATATCATTAAATCTATCAATGTTTTTTTTTATTTAGCAAATGTTAGAAAAGTGCATATCCATCCACCGATTTTCCATACCTACACAGGGTCACAGGGGAACCTGGAGCCTATCCCAGTGAACTCTGGGCACAAGGCAGGGGACAACCTGGACAGGGTGTCAAATCATCACAGGGCACAATCGCACACACATTCACACACTACAGACCATTTGGAAATGCCAAATTAGCCTACAACACATGACTGGGGGAAACCCCCAAAGCACAGGGAGAATTTGCAGGATCCACGCACACAGTTGTGAGGCAAACGTGCTAACAGTTAAACCACTGTACCCTCTACAAGAAGAGTGCCTTTTTCAGCTGCAAAAAAAATGTTCCCATGCAAATTGATTCCAATGTCATAATAAAACATGATGCCATTGGTTGGGAAGATCTCACACAACAAGTAGCACTCATGGTGAAATTGAAGGAGCTTCCTAAAGTTCTCAGGGACAACATTATTAAACAACAATAGTAGGTACAAAGCTACAGAGCCACAGCAAAAACCTTAAACAACCCTGTCAGTACAATTGGTTTGGTAAGATCATGGAACCACAATTAATCATCACCATACAGATTAATCATGAAAACTTTTACAACATGCTCTTAGACTAATGATAAGGAAGGTAAGAGAGAAGCCAGCAGTCACTTGAAAAGAGTTACAGGACGACCTGAAAGCAACAGGAAGAACAGTTACACAGCAATGAACTGCACTGCAATTATCTCTGTTCCTGCATCTCATGCAAAAATTCTCTGCTAAAAAAAGATGATGTGCATCTAAAAGCATTTAGACATAAAAGAACACTTTTGGAACAATATATTCTGACAATAATTTAGCTTGTCATGTCTGGAGAAAGAAAGGTTGATCTCAAGAACACCACACATGAGTACGGTAAAATATCGAGGTGGGAGCATCATTAGATGGGGCTGATTCTCTGCAAACGATACTGGGGCATTACACATCATTGAAGGAAACATGAATGGATCGGTGTACCGGGACATATTAGAGGAGAAATTAATCTCATCTTCCAAGAATCTGGTGTGAAGATTAGATTAGATTAGATTAGATTCAACTTTATTGTCATTAAGCAGAGTACAGAGTACAAGATGGAGGTTTCAACAAGACAACTACCTCAAACATACATCCAGAATATCTCAAGAAGGTCTTGCATGGCCTAGCCAATCTCCTGACATGAATCCCATTGAAAATATATGGAAGATTTTGAAATTGCGAGTCCATCAACAGAACTCTCATAAGTTTGGGGAATTGAAGATGATTTGCCAAGAGGAATGGGCCAAAATTGAACCACAATGTTGCAAAAAGCTAATTATTTCATACCATAGTGAGCTGGATTACAAACGGCAGTTAAAGAGATTAAGGACTATAAAATAATCCAAATAATAAAGTAATGTTGTGAGCATTAAAGTGTGCTAAAGTGTGCGACTTAATATTGGAATTGACTGTATGTTGGCACTCAGAGCTCAGCTTTTCTCCATGACTGATCTGGGTTATATAAAATGTCTAATGTACATCCACGCTCTACTTCCGTCCATATGTTGCAAGTGGTTTATTATGCAAACACACACTCGCCCAGCTACTGTACAGTACTCGCTGTATTGGTTTTGATAGGTGAATTAGTGCAAGAGATTTATGAGTGTTATATTTGGCTTTGGAGTTTCTGCCAGTTGCGCAACCAAGAAGAAAACCCCAGATGAAAGGTTTTGAACATGAAAAAAGGTGAGATGTATGAAATGCGATCAGTTCCAATCAGGTGAAATTAGTCTGTTTTTAACGTTAAATGTGCTGATTTCTAGCAGTTTCTTTGCTGAGGACAGAGAGCAATGCAGTCTGGGTTTCATCGCAAATGACGCATTAGGTCAGATCTGTGTATTTCTGTGTGTGTGCTGACACACACCTCTGATCACCAGCCCACGCTTATCATTAAAGGAACAGTTCACAGAGAAATGAAACAAAAATGAAACAATTTTCTTTCTAGCCAAAATGTAGTCGATCTGTCAAGCAACGTTTGGTGTCCAACAGTTTTCATCTTTAAACCTTTCGTGCATAGTGTTCACTAGTCAAATTAAGGCTGTTTTTAGAAAAATATCACATGTAAATCACCTCCAAATCACTTCTAATTTAACCTAAATAATTATCCTGATTTCTGGTGCTCTCCGAGCATGGCTGTGCTATATCTTTACAAATGTTCTATACAAAATCCCAAATTAAATTGCAAAAATGTGCCAGACTCTAAAAAGTATCTTAGAGTTTTCTTTTTATATTATTTATTTCTTTTTCTTATTTGTATTTTAGTTTATTTAGCTTTTTTTATGTCCAAAATCATTATCCAACAGTGGTAAACTATTGACTAAAAAATATTGTCAAGAATATAACTCAATATATACATAATATATGAACATAATATAATTATGTACAAATAATTATATTTACTATCATTTTGATCATCAACATGAAATATTTTAGACCTGAATATTATTGATTTTTGTTTCTAAACACACTGGAAGATTTTTTTTTTTCTTATCCTTTTTTTATTCATGGTATTCCAAACCATTTTTAAAAATATAAGTAATATATAGAAGTCAAAACACATACAGTATGGAATGCAATTATACAGTAAGTAATGTTCAATTTAATGTAGCTCACAAGTAAGACAAGTTTAGCATTAAGCAGTAAATGCAAACCGTCTCACTAATGATAAGCATGTGCACAGAAAGATACTCATTTCCTATAACCTCAGAAATGCCCTACATTTATCATTTATACATATTGCTGAATATTGTTTATATGCAATAACACAAATCTTATATCCAAACAAGTAAAATGAGAGATTTTTAAGGTTATCTGGTTGTTTGTGTAATTTTGATCCCTGATCAACTTAATGTCAAGACAAATGCTGTATCATGTTGATATTTTCCAGACGTTGGACATCGGTGTGTTTTGTGATGCCAAGTGTGAAACTGACACATGAACCTGGTATGAAAAAAAAGTTTGAGATGGTTGAGTACTCTGGGTGCGGTTAGTCATCCTGGCTTCAATTCTGACTTCATTCATAAGAAATCCAACGTAATTACCCTCAAATCATAACAATAACTGGTGTTTAGTCTGCAGATGGTGCATTGTGGGATTTCACGAGTGAGCTGGATATTCTCCGCTACGATGACATGATTACAAAATGGCAGGCTGCCAAGATATAGTGCACTAGGTAGGGAGTAGGGAGCGGTTTTTGGATATGTATAGTCTCATTGTGACTGAATACTTTTTTGTTTTGCGGCGTACATCCAGTATAATAAACAGGATGCAACTACACCAAGCCAGTCTTCCACGAAATGCTGCTATGTCTAGGGTCTTGGGTTCTGCCTTTCATTATGTTTTATATAAGAAACAAACCGTTAGTTTGGTTCTATGAACGTTGGAAAATCACCAGGGGTAGTGCGAATCACCTGGATGCCTTCCTGTGCAAAGTCACATAATGATGTATGATGCAGTATTAGCAATAAATACCTCTGTCTTTCATTCACGCAAGATCTTGCCAGGTTCTTTTCTCAATCCACATGACAAGGAACCCTGGAGGTTATCCAGGGATCACTGGACCACAGTTACATAGCATTCTATTCCAACCTTCTTAACTGCAGGGTGAGAATCACCTGGAAAACATACAGTATGCTACAGTGTCATGAGGAACTGACACACTGACAAAGCACTGCAGATAGTGTACGTATTTACTAGCAGTGTAATGCAATGCCACAATCTGTATGCATCTTTTCATTTGAACCCTACCACTATGGCCCAGAAACACTGGGAAAACCTAAAAAAAACAAATAAATAAATAAATAAAGCCTGCTGGAAAAAGAAGTCATTTTTTATTCAGAAATTATAACAACAAATAACAATTTGCAGAACATAACTCAGCTCCTGAACCAGATGCCCTGTGAAACTTTCCGGCAAGCTTTTTATCATCTATCTAATGTGACCGAGTAAGCAAGCTAACTATGTTTCAAAACAATGTCTTTCGCAAATCAGGGAACTGCTGCTTACAGATGACAGTAAAAAGCCATTTATTAATATTTTATCAGCTTCTTCAGGTGTTGGGTTTAATACATTCAAGATCAGAAAAGTTCAGTCAGGACACAGTACTGCTACAAGTCAAACTGTGGTCCTTTAAGCTACATTTAATTATAATGCCCAATTGTTTTGAAACTTGCTAACCACTAAGCCACTGTGCCCCCTTATAGTTACATGTAAATAATAATAATAACAATAACAACAACAATGTCGTCTCTCTGCCCTTCATGCCTTTTTGTTCAACATTAGCATCTTTTCACCCTCAGTCTTCCTCTCTCAGTCTCTGGTCGTGTGGATGAGAGGAGAACATGTGGTTGAAATTGGAGGCCTCTGCTCCTGCCAAAGCCACAGCGCAGTGATGGAGAATTACAGCAGGAGAATGAGCCATTGTTCAAACTTTCTACCACGAAGGAGAGAGAGAGAAAGACTACAAACATCTGCGAAGGCCTGAAAAACCTCTGAAAGACACTTTTAAACCATAGTGCATTGCATTAGTCCACTTCCAGGAAGTAGTCACTAGGGTAAACAATGTTCTTGCCATTAAATCAAAATGCCAGTTAAATCAAAACAGACAAAATTTCGACAGTGCGTTGCCTTTTTTTATGTTTACTTTTTTAAATTATGAACAAATAAGTCAGTAACATCAAGAACATCAGATGGTTTTACTTCAGAAAATAAAAATTTCATGTATAATGCAGGAGCTCTTTTTTTAATCCCATTTTAACTCTTGTTTTATCTGTTTGGTGGTTTGAATCTAGGATCTGATGAACACCTTATCTTATGTGCAGATTTGGAACCTAGATATTTAGGATAATTTTTTAAAAATACTATTTACTTAGTTTATTTGTAGCTCTGATAGATATCTGTTTTTAATTCGTTTGGGAATAATTACAAGTACAGCAAAATAAGTCAGGGTTTTTAAATAAAATGGTCTCTTTAAATGATGAAATAATGCCAGATGAGACAATAAAAAACAATTAATTACAATAAATACCAAATAATTTAGCATTCAGTTTATGTTAGACAACTGTGCAAACAATGGACCTGGTTTATCAAGCTAAATACAAACAAATTTATTTGTAAATCATTTGTAGGAGCATTTACACAATAAATTTGGTATTTGGTATTCCTGTGATTTAAAAAAAATGTTTCCTACTCATGTTCATGAGTTTGTGTGAATTTATGCATGAGAAGACTAACTAATGTAAACCTCGACTGATCGGCTTTAAATAATATAATCATGACGAGTTACTGCACTTTTATGTACAGATATACAAACTTATATACAAACTGCAATTTTTTATACAGATTACACTGTCAAATTTAGCCTGTGTATTCCAATTACACACAAATTTAATGAAATGTTTCTGAAACCCAGTTGTTTTATAAAAAGGTACTAACCCTAACCCTAGCTAAAGAAATATTTTTTAAAAAATAAAGAAAGCAAGCGAAATATTAAGTTAAAATACATGGTTCAAAAGTTATGACCATAAACATACTTCCAAATTAGGCCCAAATTTGACCCGATGGTGGCCAAAATTTGGTCAAAATGTTCCTTAGATCCTCGCCAATCAGTGTACCAAATTTCAGTCCTTTTTACTAGACAGAACTATGGACTGCCATAGACAACCTAGCTGGAAAAAGAAGAAGAAGAAGAAGAAGAAGAAAAGGAATACACCTTCGGTGCTTGGCCCCCTAATAAATCCATAAATTAAGATAAATAAGACCACTCATGTAATTAAGAATGTATGGATAAAAGGAGGATGGGCTCAGATGGCGTGTAACTTGGTTCCCTTTTCCATGGTATCTTCTTTTATTGCTGTGCAATTCTTTATTAGAACTAGCATTAAAGTGATCCATAAGTGACTGATCTGGTATGTCTCAAGCTACAATGTGCTGTATACTCCTTAGTGTGTCATCAATGCACTTCCTTTTCCTATTACACATGCCATCCTACAAATCTAGCATGGATTGTATGGGGTTGTTATGCTGAAATATATATTATATATTATATACACATACATACATTACTGCCATAGATGCAAGTCAAAATAACATTCACTTCTACCTCTGAGAAAATGTTCCTTTGCCATTTACTTGTCATTTCAGCTGTGTGAGCATTGCCCTTTATGAGGTTTTCTGGGTGTAATCAAATGCAAATTAGATGTGCCATGTGCGGACCCGGTAATTCACAGATGATTGGTGTTCATCTACATGCACACACACAAGTACGAAGAAAGTCGGCATTTCCAGTGGAACCTTTTTAGCTCAGTTTGGCTTATACAAACATGTACACACAACTTTACTAAAAAGATTGATCAATTAGGTCCAATATTGGTTGATTTCATAGTTTGAGATAAGTCAATGTAAAACAGATACAATACAAATCCTAAATTAAGTTATATGTTACAAATACATGCATGAAGTATGCAGTCATTTCCTTTGTCCATATTTTAGTACAATAACCACAATAACTACATTAACCACAATTTAAAAAATAATTAACTTCCTGTTTATTAGTCATTAGTCATCAGTAGTTCTGAAGAATGACTTAGGTTTCTGATCCCTTCATAATAGTTTTGACAATGAGTTGAATATCCTGTAATTACCAATAGCCAAATCACAGTATGACGAACAGAAACAAAGGGGATATCCAAACAGCAAAGGGAAACAAAGGCACCCAAGGTCTGGTACACAGAGAAACAGCAATCAAAACACAGCTCAGTTCTTAATAATGAAGTCGTCAAGACTACCCAAAGCATGCAGGCAAACATGAGTGTTTAAATAAGTCTATAAAGGAGGTGCAGAGCTTCAGGATCAGGACCAGGATCAATACTCAGATGAGGTCACCCTCTGGTGGGCTGGAGGTGTTATTTCAAGCATAAATGTTGAATATTTTGTGTTTGTAATCTGTTTAGTATTTGGGAATTGTGTCACAGTTGAAGTGTCTATGAAATCAAGATTCATCTTTAGGAATAACAGCTGGTTTAGAGTTTAATCCTTAAAGAGTTTTACTAATTTGCTTAACATTGTGATTAGGGGGTCGTTTGCTTGCTTGTCGCTTAACAAATCGAAGACTAATTGTACTAATCAGTACTTGTTGTACTAATTACTAATCAGTAACTAGTACTGATTACTAATACTAATTACTAATCAGTACCTGTTGTAATCAGTACTTGTTGTACTAATCCTGATCATTTCAAAAAGGGCTAATTCAGTTATTTGAATGAACTTGACAACTTGATTAGTGCATTCGGATTTAGCTGTTTGCCTGTAAAAAGGCTGTTATATCCAGCCATCCTTTTTCTGTACTGCTTATCCTACACAGGGTTGCAGGGAGCCTGGAGCATAGTGTGGACATGGGACACAAGGCAGGGCACCAACCCATCGCAAGGTACAGTCTAGCACACGACAAACAATTTAGAGATGTCAGTCAGCCAACACATGTCTGATAGGCTGATGTGTTGTTGTCTAATTGGCATCTCTAAATTGTGAGATCAATTGTAAGATGCGAGACAAACATGCTAACCACTAAGCCACTGTGCCCACCTTGATAAGGTCAGATATATCAAGAACCAAAACCAAGATCAGCAAGACAATGATTTGCTAATCCCAATGTTAACACTTTAATTAAAATGTCTATCTAAAATTGTCCTGATTTGCACAATAGAAAAATTTTCACCTTGTCATTAGGTTATTGCAAGTTCGAATCCCGATAATGCCACTACCATACATGATTGGGCTCCAAGTCAGAAAGATTGGCTGGCAACACTAGCGAATCATGGGCATCTGTGAGCTCATGTATGCGAAAGAGGGCAGATAGCATGTTCCTCCAGTTGTTTAGCTACCACTATAGGAACAGCAGTTCAAAACGATTCAGTTGGCTGGCATCAACATTTCTTGGAGAAAGTGTGTGTTAGCCCTCACCCTCTCCAGTTGGTAGTTGTTGTATGACGGGGAGAGCTGGTTAGTGGGTAGGAATTGGCGGTTGATCAAGCTGAGTAGAAAATGGAGTAATCCCCATCAAAAAATATTTATCCATAGACATAAATAGCACAGACTTATGAACTGAGCAGCTTGTTCAAATTGAGAGCACAAGTTTTTAATTAATTCAACAACTACATGACCTCAAACAATTTTCTGTACTTAAAAAAAAAAAAAAAAAAACCTGTAAATGTGCAATTTGCTGTGTGATTGGCTGATCAGAATTAAATCAGAATCAATGTGCATCACATTACAAACATCATGCCAATTTATGAGCATCGTTAATATTGTACAATAATAATCATCTTGTGTTACAGCTAAAGCTAGGAGTGTGCTCAGTGGTTAAATGTGTGGTGTTCTGTGTGGTTTCATTCTGATGAGCTGTTACACTGTCAGATTCCAACCTTATAATGGCAGGAAGCACTGAAACAAAATATTGGTTTTAGAGTAAAGGGTTTTTTTTTTTGCCTGTTGAAACCATTACCACAAATATCTACCTCATCTGAAAAAAAAGATTCCCCTTGTCCACGCTTGTTTTCCAGTTATGGTGCATAAAAGATGGGGGGGAAAAAAATGCAGATGAATAACCCCAGAAAACCTTCCTTGTGTTTTTCTAGATTTTCAGCTCACCGTTGAAATGAGAAACGTCAGAACCCTGTTTTCATGGACGCAACAACTTTATCCAAGCAGCTGGATACAATTATCTCGTTAAGTCCATGTTCAAGGCCTTCTGCAGAGGATGTAGCTCTCCCAGACTGTAATTGATGCCAGCTAGCAATGAATTAGCACTTATGCTAGTGTAGAGTTTGATTTCAATCATTAGTTGTTGCCTTAAGGCTGTAATTTCAGAATTTAGCTTCAACCAGGTTAGGTGCTGACATAGCTAAGAGCTAACACTACCCTGTCTCAGAGTGTTTGACTTAGTATTAGCACTATGCTAGCTAGGAGCTCAGTTCCAATGAGGTCATATAACTAGCACTATAGCTCTGAGGTTTATTTCAACCAGGTTAATGGTTAGCACTGAATGTTGTACTAACACTTTTCGAGGTTGGGGTATATTTCCAAACAGGTTCACGGTGGTTGACAGCACTAACACAATGCTAGCATGAGGCTTAGCTCAGTCCTAAGAAAGTTTGTGCTACCCTTTGATCTGGAGCTTTGCTAGCATCGAAATTTAATGAATTCTTCCATGAATTGAAGTGAGGGTGCAATTTCTCAAGAAAATGTGAATACACTTAAATCCTGCTATTTAGATCTATATTTTAAAAGATTCTGTTTTGCTTAGACACACTCAAACTTTGAGCGCTTTGGTTTTTGTTTACAGAAGCTTATAGTGGTGCCTGAGTACTGTCTTAGTTCAGTTTTAAAACAATTCACATTTGTATACATTTATAATAAACCCTTACACTTTAATCGGTGGTGTGAACTACTGAACTGTGGTTAGAGTCACATGAAAAGCAAAGAAATTAAGACTCTCGTTTTCATGTTATGCTTATTGTATTCTTTTTCATGCATACGGTAAAGCAATGAGTTACACTGTAAATGTATCAAAGCTTAGCTTTTCTGTTATTATGTCAATTCAGTGAAATGTTGCTAGTTTTCACTCCAAGATAATGATCGACTTATTACAGACAATCTACTGGCTCAAGGTTCAATATGAGTGTAAAAAAAAACATTTCTCACATAAGAGCAAACATGAATTTATGTTCTTTTAAGGATAGAAAGAGGTGTTTGCTGTGTATTGGTCAGCTGCTGTAATAACTGTTCATAATATAATTGCCTTCATCTTGGTGGTCTTTCATGAATTTCCACAAATAAAGTCTCTGTGTGCAGAAAGGTGTTCATCAGGGCAAAGTAAGAGGAAAAATATATATATCATAAACTGTAGGTCTAGTTCACATAAAAACTGTTTTTTATTTTTTATTTCTTTCGAATACTAATGTGAGTTAGAGGGGTTTTTTATGAGTTTTTAATGGTTGTAGCCTATAAACATGCACCAGCTGGCTAACATTTACATTTTCTTTAGCGTTACCTTGTCTGTCATGGGATAACATCCATCCATCCATCCATCCATCCAGGGTAGTGGGGAACCTGGAGCCTATCCCAGGGAGTATGGGGCACAAGGCAGGGTACACCCTGGACAGGGTGCCAATTCATCGCAGGGCACAATCACATACACACACCCATTCATACAATATGGACACTTTAGACATGCCAATCAGCCTACCATGCAGGGAGGAAACCGAAGTACCCAGAGGAAGCCCCCGTAGCACATGGAGAACATGCATTTTCTTCATACACAGGCCAGCAGCCATCAGGGAATGCTGACAAAAGTGGAGCTGGCAAAACCAGGAAGTGACATGTACATGGCATGTTAATGTAGCTACTCCTAATTATACTGTAAGCTCCAAATGAATATAATTCTATACGTATCAGGGATGCACTGAAACGAAAATTCTTGGCCGAAGCCGAAACCGAATATAATGACAAACTTGGCCGAAGGCCGAATAACGAACACGTTTTTTTCGCCTTTTTTTGCATTTATTTTGCCATTTTTTTCACCATTGCATAAATTCAGTAGTCAAAATGTGCTTTTTACTATTTTGTCTTGCTTTTCAAAGAAAAAAATCAATTACAAAAACTACAATTTCAAAATATTTAACACTGAACATTTTTTTTTCATTCCAGCAGGCATAGGCTACCAACAAGGCACAATATAACAAAATAAATAAATTAGTAAAATAAAAATATTTGAGTTCCCCTTGAATAGCCTATAACTGACTGCTGTTAGGCCTATAACTGACTGCTGAAAGAATGTAACACTCTGTGGCCTACAACAAATTAGTGCATTAAAAAGTGCATTGACAAGAGTGCAAAAAATGGTTCTATTCGGTTCTATATGGCTGATTATATTGGGGATATATACCGCTCGCGTCCCTGTACACCTCGCAGAGTATTATAGTAGATATAGTATAGTTAGATACGTTGTTCATGTTATGTTCCCTTAAATAAATACGTCTTTACCTGCTTCCGTGCTCTACTCCCTTATGTCTCGCGACGTGACAGAATACTCCGGAACAGAAACAAAACAAACCCACGTGTTCACAGTAAACATCCGAAGAGCACGTGGCTCGTGCACGTGGCTCGTACATGCACACGCCCCCTCATCAAGGTCATGACATTAGCACGTCTCACTCTGTTTGCTAGGCTATTTGGTCGCATCATCAAACACGTCATTGTTCGGTCAAATTTATTCGGCCTTTTCACTTATTTCAATTAATAATTTCGGTTGCCAAACATTCGGTGCATCCCTAATACATACTCTTAATATTCAATTAACATTTAAATACAGTGTATATTCCCAGGTAATAGGAATGACCTAAAGGATTAAATCAGTCATAAATAAGTAATGTTTAGATTTTTTTTTTTAAATGAAAGCCTTGGTTTCAGCTGTATTTTATACCTCTACTTTCACCTCATTAACAAAGAAGTTTCCTGCATGTTTTATTATCCCATATTTTAATTGTCTGGACAATGTGGTGGAATAATTTAGCCTCCAACCACACACACAGCAAAAGGGGGCTCATTTAGGGGCAATAAACACAACAGGTGTCCTGAAAGTTCAGAACATTGTATTGTTTGTTCTTTATATGTATGTACAGTGGGGAAAAAAAGTATTGAACGTGTCAACTTTTTTTTCAGTAAATATATTTCCAATGAGGCTATTCACATGAAATTTTCATCAGACATCAGTATTAACTCAAGAAATCAACACATATAAAGAAACCCAAACATAAAAGTCCATAAATGAAGTGTAATAAATTTGAATGACATAAGAAAAAAGTATTGAACATGCTAACTGCAATTTATTTAATATTTAGTGGAGAAGCCTTTGTTTGTAATGACAGCTTCAAGACGCTTCCTGTATGAAGATATTAATGGGCCGCAGTATTCAGGTGTGATTTTGGCCAATTCTTCTAAACATATTGTCTTTAAATCTTGTTCAATTGGATTCAAGTCAGGTGATTGACTGGGCCATTCTAATGCCTTGATTTTTTTTTCTCTGAAACCAACTGAGAGTTTCCTTTGCTGTATGCTGTGAATCGTTGTCCTGCTGGAAGGTCCACCCATGTCTCATCTTCATAATCCTGGTGGATGGCAGCAGATTCTTTTCAAGAATCTCCCAGTAAACAGCTCCATTCATCATTCCTTCAATTATATTATATTATATTATATAAAGTTCATTTTTTCCTGTAACGTAATTCAAAAAGTGGAACTTTCATATATTCTAGATTCATTACACATAAAGGGAAATATTTCAAGCCTTTTTTTGTTTTAATCTTGATGATTATGGCTTACAGCTCATAGAAATCAAAAATCCAGTATCTCAAAATATTAGAATAAAGAATTTATAATACAGAAGTGTCAATCTTCTGAAAAGTATTTTCATTTATGCAGTCAATACTCGGTCGGGGCTTTAATCTTTTAGCACGAATTACTGCATCAGTGCATCCTGGCATGCAGGCAATCAGCCTGTGGCACTGCTGAGGTGTTATGGAAGCCCAGGTTGCTTTGATAGTGGCCTTCAGCTCATCTGTCTTGTTGGGTCTGGTGTCTCTCATAGATTCTATATGGGATTCAGGTCAGGCGAGTGGACTGGCCAATCAAGCACAGTAATACCATGGTGAGCAAACCAGTTACTAGTAGTTTTGGCACTGTGGGCAGGTGCCAAGTCCTGCTGGAAAAGGAAATCAGCATCTCCATAAAGCTTGTTAGTATATGGAAGCATGAAGTGCTCTGAAATCTCCTGATAGACGCTAGATTGGCAGTGGTGGCTTAGCGGTTAAGGCTCTGGGTTACTAATTAGA
>NC_071256.1:14708229-14723229 GCF_023375685.1 Ictalurus furcatus | reverse complement strand
GAGTCAAAAGTTCACATAAACCAAGCTGACTGTCTCTTTATACAGCCTGGAAGGTTCCAGAAATTGATGTAATAACTTTTAAAGACTTCTGACTGGCCAATGGCACAATTAGGACAGTGAGACAGTGCCTTTTTGCCCTTGATACCATGGGGAAATTCAAGCAACTCAGCCAAGACCTCAGAAAAAAAAAATTCTCAAGTCCAGTTATTGTTTAAGAGCAATTTCCAAACAACTGAACATCCCGCAAGAATCTGTAAGGATACTGTATGCAAATATAAAAAATCTTCGGACCACACAAATCACATGTTCAGTAAGGAGGCACAAATGAATTCCCAGGGATGAACAACGTTATCAGCAGGAAGAAGACCCAGCCTTTTGGAAGAGTGTTCTCCGATCAGAGGAAACAAAAATGAAACTGTTTTGCCGTACTGATCAACACTTTGCATGGAGGAGAAAGGGTGAGGCTTTTAAACTGAAGAACACTGTCCCAAATGTGAAGCATGGTGGTGGCAGCACTGTGCTGTAGTGGATTTGCTGTTGAAGGTTCTGGTGTTGGGTGTGTATATGTTGGTAAAGATTCTAGTAGTAGGTGTGTCTATTTTGGTGAATATTCTGTTGTTGGATGTGTATATGCTGGTGGAGGTTCTGGTGTTGGGGGTGTATACAGTAGGCTGGTGGAGGTTCTAGTGATGGATATATATGAAGCTGAAAGTTATTGTTATAACAGCTTATCTTCACTGCTGATCTTCACTGAGATAAAGTGTTACAGTCAGTTACAGTCATATTTCTATAAAATAAAGAGATGTCCTGGGCCAAAGGGTGACAACATGGAGCAACAATAATGGAGTTACTGAGTGAGGAACATGGTAATAATGAATTAAATCCAGCTAGTGTTGTGCTAAGTCAACTGTGATATAAATAAGATTCATATCTGAGGTATGAGAGCTGCTAGCTAAATGAAGACTGAGATTGGATTAAATATTTGCTGAATATGAGCAATAATGGAGTGATATGAGGGAATGGAAAGCATTAGAGAAAGGACTTGGAAGCAGAATCACAATCTCACGTTCCTGTGATGTCATCGAGCGTGCATGAGCATTAAATACAGCCAGTGCCCCTCTCTCTCTCTCTCTCTCTCTCTCTCTCTGTCTCTCTCTCTTACTCATACAAACAATTGTTCTCAGAACGAGCATAATGCCAACACAGCTCTCCCTGGACACCCCTGTCTTGTTTGCTGTGCGTTGTTAATCTTATTCCATCCTTGTCTTTCTTTCGCAGTTTGTCTTTATCTGTAAGTGTCTCTCTTTATTTCAAGCTTTCCCAGAATGCATTTCCCTATACAAACCCCACAAGCACTGAGGTCTACGTAATAGATAGAGGCTGAATAGAAAAGTCCAAAAGGTTCAACTGAACCATAAGACAACAATAAGGAACCGGTGAAGGAGTTGAAGGTATCAGGGACCATATATGTACATCTACTTGTAAGAATTTCCCACATCGCCATGGCCTGAATGACTGTCATAAAAAGAAGAAGCCCTACTCCAAGACCAGCAAAAAAAAAATCCTAGACTGAGCCTTTTGGAAGTGTATTGTTTTGCCTGAATGATCAACACTATGCATGGAGGAGAAAGGGTGAGGCTTTTAAATTGAAGAACACCATCCCAACTGTGAAGCATGGTGGTGGAAGCACTATGTTGTGCGGGTTATTTCAAGCTTTCCCAGAATGCATTGCCCAATACAAACCCCACAAGCACTAAGGTCTGCGTAATAGACAGAGGTTGAATAGAAAAGTTGAGAAAAAAGAGTTGGTAATATTCATTCATTCCTTTGTTCATCTTGAGTAACTGCCAATGCCAAAACACCTATTTCATGACATTTCTGATTTATTTCAGAAGTATTTCGATTTATGGATTCCCTTGTGTAAGTATACTCATTTGTCATAGATCTACCTACTTCTGAAAATGAGAACACACACACACACACACACACACACAGTCATCCAGTGTTCAGATCATCACAGAAAGGAAGAATAAAATTACAGATGTGCGTATCCAGTCCAACAAAGGCCAGACGTTGTATGTGATACTTTGTTTTGTAATAAACTGATGATTCTGAGTGTTTTCAGATGCACCAATCAGGATAATTACAGTAATTATTTCATAACCTACTTCCTGTCTGTGTTTACAGCCACTTGGAGCTGTCAGAGGAGACAGACTCCAGCCTAGGTCAGACAGTGAAGGCAATGCTTATCACGAACAGCAGAAACAAAGCGATCATGTCAGTGAACTTCACCAAGATGCATATACAGGTGCATCTAAAAAAAAAATTAGAATATCGTGGAAAAGTTCTCTCTTTTTTTTTTACGGAATTTAATTCAAAAATTCAATAATTTTCATATATTCTAGATTCATTACACATAAGGTGAAATATTTCAAGCCTTTTTTTAAATTTTATTTTAATCTTGATTACGGCTTACAGCTCATGGAAATCAAAAATCCAGTATCTCAAAAGATTAGAATGAAGAATTTATAATACAGAAATGTCGATCTTCTGGAAAGTATGTTAATTTATGCACTCAATACTTGGTCGGGACTTTAATCCTTTTGCACTTCATCAATGTGGCATAGCATGGAGGCAATCAGACTGTAGCACTGCTGAGGTGTTATGGAAGCCCAGGTTGCTTTGATAGCGGCCTTCAGCTCGTCTGTCTTGTTGGGTCTGGTGTCTTTCATTTTCCTCTTCATAATACATGTCAATACAACAGTCAGGCAAGTTGGCTGGCCAATCAAGCACATGGTCTTCAATGCTTTTTTAAATATACTCTTAATGACAAAAATAAATCAATCAGTTCAGGAATTGTTATAAATAATAAATCTGTGTATCATATTACACTATTTACCAATTCTTCAGCTAAAATAGTGGATTCTGGAACTAACAGCATGACGGACAACATGTCCATCCACAGAACCCTCCCTACAGCTCATTGACGACCCTTCCTTGGATGGAGGATGCTCTCAGTAATGTCCTGAACTGAGTCTGGATGACAACAATACTCACACTAAAACTATACAAAGTGCACAGCATTTGAGACATTTTATTGTTCATGTTTACACTTGTGAACAGATTTATCTGCCATTTTGGGAAAGAATCTGTCTGCATCAGCTCTCTGGGGCAAGTTGTGCTCCTGAAGTCTACAACTGTTTCAATAATTCAACCAAGGAGGGAGAGAGAAGAGAAGTGTATTAAAACAGTATAGGAATGCAGCCAGTATGCGTAAAACCGTATTGTTTGCTTTCTGTAACTAAATAACACAGGAGCCATGTTTCATATAGCAGCTATAAATGAGTTTAATAAGAGCAGTAAGTAGAACGTTTGAGATGATTCAATGTTAAGAGCTCCTGCGCCGTCTTGGTGGTTTGTATGTGTGTGTTTCCAACAAAGGAACATAAGTAGCAGTGTGTTGGCTCTGGAAACAGGATTCAGGAACATAAAAAAATATCATCAAATCCACCCCCGGAGAGCAGCTCCTTTTGTTAGTCTTATTTTACGTTTCGTTGAATTATCACCAAACCAACGGCGGCTTTCACTCCTGGAAATTCCTTCTCTGGCTCTGTTTTTACAACCACTAGCTGCCTGTGTTTTTAAAGAGGAGTGGTTAATCAAAGCTGGGGTTTCTGCCACCCAGAGAAAGAGAGGGAATCACCCAACCATAGCACACCCTGTGGAAAAGCCTTAGGTGAGTCCATCTGTGTAATTTACTAAAAAGCATCTATTTATCTCATGACAATGATTTAGATATAAGCGGAGGAGTTATTTCACACTGGACATGGAGAAGGAGAATGAAATCAAATAAATAGTGTTGTATTCCCCCTAACTAGGGCTTACATTAAAAATGCAGCTGAGTAGGGAATTAAGAAGCACAATAGTCCAACTCCCAGATCTCTATGACATTTCTCTGAGGAAATAATAATCTCCAAATTCTAAAGTAAATGAATGGAAACATGGCTATGGCTTTCATGTGATATTAGACAAGTAGAATGGTTCACCTTCTCTCATGTCGTGTCCAATAGAAAATTCCAGATATTCAATTCTTCACAACTAATGGACGAGTCAAGTGCATTTCCATGAATATTTATATTTCATGTGAAGATCTTATACTTAGGGCGTTTTCACATCTGGTTCGTTTGGATTATTTGTTTCGGAACCTGGTGCGTTTTCTCCCTTGGTTCGGTTTGTTTAGACATATCTGAAGATAGACATATATATGGCAATCACGTTTGGAGCCGCACCAAAACGGTCCGACTGCAAACAAACTCTGGAGCAGTTCGCTTGTGGTAAGAAAGCAATTCGACCCAACGGACCAGTGAACCAACCTGTATAGCAATGCATGATGGAAGTTGCGTTATGTAAAAAGCGTGTTTGTTTAGCTAAAGGCTCGCAGCATGGCTAGCAGCATTAATCGCGGTTTAACTTGGATGAAAGATGAAGTAAAATGCCTCATTGAAATTTGGTCTGACAAACACATTTCTGAAAAACTTTCAAAAACGTATAAAAAGACAGAGGTTTACAAGGTGTTTAGCAAGCGTCTAAAGGAGATGTGAAACATCGATTCCCACTCCAACTAATAAATTATAATAACGACGACTAAAAAGAAAGCCACAATAAGCTCACGGAACTGCTGTCTATCCATCTTGATGGATGACCGCTATGGGCAGAACCCCGGAACATAAACAGGCGCACTCTGACCAATGAGACGGCAATTTAGTTAAACGTGACTTGCATAAACACATTTTCGTACGCTTTGAAATGTTGCCTTGTGAAAGCAAACAAAGCCAAGGAGAAAATGCAACATCATAACAATCTAAGTCCCTGTTTTGGAGCAAAGCACAGATCTACAGGTCTGAAAACACCCTTAAACTGCACCTAAAACTTAACTGGTACAGTCTGAGGAATCCTGCCCACATGACCAAAGTGGCTTTTGGCCTAACTGGAAACAACCACCAAAATTCCTCAACCATCTCGTCTCCTTCCCCATGAGGGTGGGGTGATGATCATTTTACTACACTAGTAAGTTTTATGTGTGAAAAAATATTTTGTATCTGGTTCACTTCAGTAGATTTGTATGTAATGACCGTTACCATGGGATCTGACATCTGTTCAACCTATTCCTCTGTATAAACCCCACACACCCTATCTAAAGTCTGTTTCAACTCAAGTAGAGCTGTTAAAAGCCTTCACATATCATTCTTGCATGAAATCATTTGTGCTTAATTTCTCTTGGTGGAAACCATACTAAGAGAGAAAGACATAGAAACCCAGCCCTTCGATTCGCTTATCTACTGTCAATCCAGTGTCTCCAGCCAGGAGTCTAGGAGTCCATTCCTCTAATGTGGCATACAGTACACTCTTAGAAAAAAAGGATTCTTTAAAGTTTCTTTTGCACAGTTAACAGTTCTAAGTTTCATAAAAGGTTTCTAGCCTTTACCCTTAAAGGAAAAGCCCACCTTGAAACACATTAAATATGTTTCCATAAAACACTTGTGATGTGCTTAACAATTCTAGTGCTAATTTGTTTCTTGGTGCTACATTTTTGTTATGCTTGTGAGAAGTTATCGGTTATGTGCTGCACTGACGTCACATGGGAACATTGGGCCTCATTTATCAATTTTTTTTTTAAATTAAAGTTGTGTATAAAGCAACTAAACTTTGTAAGCCAAACTAAAAAGTTTCAGAAATGCTGATTTTCTTTGAACATGCATAAGTTGAAAGCCAATCACCAGGTGTGTATGGCAAAGATGATTTTCATTTGGTGACACCTACAAAACTACATAAAAGGTAACGCTCACACAGCTGAAAATACGCAATTGCCAGCATAGGAGCCCCTTGAAACAACCAAAATCTGGAGCCAAATTACAGAAAAGGTGAATTTGTTGTGAATTAAGTGAGGTGAAAGGGAAATGGTTTGACAAATAAAAATGGAGAACAATATGTGTGTCTTGTGTCACTTATCGTTCACTTAGTGTTGCCTCGAAATGAAGTGTTGCACAGCTTTAAAAGAAGACGCCATGGCAAACAGAACTGATTTACACACCAGCTGCAACATTGCAGCGTGTCCTCCTCTTATACAGCAGAATTCAAATTGAATGACTGGACTTATTTGTCTTTATTTATGGATTTATGTTTGTTTTTTTCGTATTGATTATATTAATATTAGATGACTGGCAAAATTCTCATTAAATTTGTGTGTGTGTAATTGAAATGCATAAGCTATTTAAACTTTACAGCGTATTCCATATATAAAGTGCAGTAACTCATCTCAAATTATACGATTTGTGTCATGCGACGGAGTCGGAGACGGATGCTATTTCAGTTGGAAGGTTGTAATGGTAAACAAATCCAAAACATGAAGCAAACTCATAATCAGGGGCAGGCAGAAGGTCTGGTGATCAGCAAACAGCATAAGGGAGACAAAATACAAAAACCAGGGAGAAAAGCGAGATCCAAAACCTCGGGGTGCAAGCACATCAACAAAGGCTTAGTAAGTCAGATAATGAATCACTGAACATTATATCCTTTGTGAGAGTCTATGTTTACATAGGGAGTGTGTGATTGGGAACAGGTGTCTCTCATCAGTATTTGGGTGAGCGTGAACGTGTAGGTGGGGAGAGGTGTTGGGGATTGTAGTCCATGGTGGCCATGTTTGTATGTCAACGTGCTGTCTGGAGTTCTCAGTGGATTCCAGTGTGGGTGTGACAAGTTGAAGATGATCAACTGAGTTGCACAAGTAGGATAAGAATGTTTTTTTTTTCTCCATATAAATCATTTACGAATAAATCCATTTGGATCCAACTTTATAAAGGGGACTATTGTTAGAGCAGTTACAGTTGTTTTTACCAGAGGATACAAATTTCAACACTCAAACATATGTGATAAAGATCAGATTTTGATGTAAGCTCCTAAAACCAAAAGAGCAAGATCTCAATGGACATTGTTTGACAATGTTCAACATCACATTAATGAGAAATCCAATGCAGAATTAGTGGAGACCAATGCTGGACACAAAGTTCCAGAGTTATGGCAGAGACTTGGCTTGTGTAGTTGTTCAAGGAGCTGAAATGAAAATTGCATTAAAATTTGAGAGTGTACAGATGAGGAGGTGACAGAGCCAGACAAACTAAAGGACTAAAGCGCTGCTGCATCAATCTCTTTAGGTAGAGTTGAAGCAAGGACTAAATCCCACTGGCTCCACTATCAGCAGGCAGTCAAACAGCATTGTGGGTAATGTAGGAAACCTTTAACCGACATGAAAACATCTTGTTGAAATAATTTTAAACTAAAATTACAAAATAAATCTAGGACTCCCCCAAAGATCTCATTAATTATAAAGCAATGTGTTCAAAGTGGATTTTTCCTGTATGAGTTCTAGATTTGTACCTGTTTAACAGAAAGTTTTACATCAGTCCTGCCGTTTTGTTGCGACGTCGTGATTTCTATTCCTCCATTTTGCTGCAACAAACCTTTCTTCACTAAGCCAGTACATGGTCAGTGACTGGCTCTGTTTTATTTAAAATCTCAATATGACAAAGTGAGCTTGTAATAGACCACCACGGAGCTCTACATTAAATTTAAAAATCCATTCAATTTCCCACCTGTAACATCCACACTTCATAAATACAGATGATTCTTACACACTTTCTCTCTCTGATACTTGAATACAGCTCATTCATAAGGAGAAAGGTGATGGTGTCATGAGGCAGAGAAATGCTCACTCGTCTTTTTTTCCTTCTCTAATCTCTGCTTTCTCTCATTCTCACCCACTCGTCTCTGTCTAGATCTCATTCTCTGTCTTTCTTGCTCTCCATTTCAGTCACTTTAGGATGAAAAATGGTAACCAAGCGGATGCTTAGTCAGTCTGTCCAACTTAAACAGCTTCAGTGCCAAATCTATTCCATCCATCATTCTGCATCCACATTACAGTGTGTGTTTGTGTATGTGTGTGTGTGTTTGTGTGTATTGGCAGGAAGGTGTGGACAGACGTCTAACTTATCATACTATACCTCCCTCTTCATTCCCCACTGATCAGGTTCGTTCTATCTCTTTCCGTCATTCTCTTGTACGTCTCATTTTCTGATTCATGCTTTCATTCTCAATTTTCACCTCTTTCTCCATTCTCGTGTTATCTTTTTTCAATTCAAAACTTTTACCCTACACGCATACTGCACACATTGCACACAATACACTCACCAAAAGTCGTAGGACGTTGGCTGGTTCGAGCCGACCAGAAGGCTATGGTAACTCAAAGAATTACTCTTTACAACTGTGATGAGCAGAAAAGCATGTCAGGAAGCACAACGCATCAAGCTTTGACCACATCAGATTCCACTCCTATCAAACAAAAACTGGAATTTAAGGCTTCAGTGAGCACAGGCTCATGGAAACTGGTTAGATGAAGATAAAGAAAGATCAGGTGGCATTTCTCCAATGTTCAACTGTCTACATTCAGTAACCCTATGCTCACTGTAGCCTCGGATTCCTGTTCTTCGAACCTGATTTGGTCTTCTGTGGTTGTAGTCCGTTGGCCTCAAGCGTTGATGTGTTGTGCAGATGCTTTTCTGCTCACCGTGGTTGTACAGAGTGTGTATGTTATGCATATTGAAACTATTTATAATAAACAATACCATTTTCTTGTTAATAGCTGAGGATTTGTTAAAAAAATTTTTATCAAACTATGAAAACCTCACCTGTTACCTCACTCATGGGTTGGTTGTAATATGGTGTGGAGTCAGGGTTTTTTTTTTTTTTTTTCCTTCTTCTCTTCCTTTGTTTTTGCAAATTTTGCACCCAAAACAAAAAACCTGAAGCTTTACAATAAAAAATGTGACAAACATTACAACTAACGTTTGAACTCTAACCCTCTACATTTAGCTAGCTGCCTAGTTATCTTATGCTAGCTAGCAAAAAGATATCAGATGCCAGTTTGTTGTATTATTAGTAAATAATGTGATCATTGGCTTCTAACTCTCCAGGAATGCTGACAATTTTGGAAAATTTCTGTCAGGTGATATTTCTTTTTCATTTAAATTGAACTGTGCAGTTGGTGGTAATTACAGCAGAACTTAGTTCTAGCAACTTCTGATATATTACACGTGTGATGTTGTTGTTGACTCCTATAGCTTTCCCTATTTATAATCATAGTACAGCAAATTGCCCTTCAAGTCCCAAATAATCAACTCTACAAAACTGAATTCAGTCCTAGTACACATACAGTTCATAGTATTTCACTTTTAAAACAATGTCTCCAAACATGGATCCTTTAACCAATTTAACCAATACTAGGTTATTAAGGACCACAATACTCACATGTGGAGCAACAGTCTGTGCTCAGGGTTGTGATCTTTGACCTTTGATCATGGTCATGACATTTGGCCTGATAGCTCATCATGCACCGTTATGCCTATGCCTGTGTTTTCCACAGCTCAAATGGGGGCCACTTTCCTTAAAAAAATGTATCGCAAAATGTGGATTCTGCTAACTTTTTGCGCCAATTTAAACACACACACACACACACACACACACACCAGCTCTGTATAGCTTAATTTGCTTATTTGACACTTTTCCAGATAGTTATTCCCCCCTCCCTCATGTATACACACACAAACACACACACAGACACACACACACACAAAACTAGGACTGCTAAAACGCTCAGCGTGGGTAGACATTTACATTCCCGTGTAACTCACTGACAGTACACACTATGTTACTAACATAAACATGAGTCATCACTTTCCATACGCTGCTGCACCACACACACACACATACACACACACACACACATACACAGGTTGCTCCCTTAAGGCTGCTTACGCTGTATGAATTGATGACAATGCAAAAATGACAAGACTGTGAATAAATTCTTTGGTCGTGAGTTAGAATGTATGGTTAGATCTGTTAATATGAAATATGCCGATTTGTTCTAACAATATCCAAAAAATTTTACCAAATTTCTAGGCCTAAAATTCAAACCTATTAACGTTAACACTAATTAATTAATATAAATCTGCTGTCTTAGCTTAGTTAGCAAAGAGTTCGAACTCATCCATAATTAGTTTCATTAGGTTGTAAAAACACTAATTGTGTTGATTAGTCAAACCAATCAACTAATCAACAAGTTAGCACATTTACTAAGGAAAAACGCAGCTAGATAGCAAAATTCTACTGTGTTAGCTAGTTTCCCTTTCCATGTTAGTTTAGCAAGCTTGACCAAGTAAACATTTTGTAACTCGACTTTGGTATTTACGTAGTTCTACTAGTAAAATACAGTATGATCTCTGCAATGACCAGCATCTAAAGAGTAACAGTAGTGGGATGTCATCACTTTATTGCATCAGAGAACATTCAATCGTAAGCCAGGTTTACACTGCCTGATGATGAAAATCACAGTGAAGGCTGATATGTACTGTTTTTAAAACTGTAATGTTGGAAGCAAACCTAATATCAAGCGGTAAGTTGTTCCACAGCCTCAGGGCAACAGCTGCAAACGCATGGTCATCCTTGTAGAACAGCCAAAAGCAACAGACCTGAAGATCTCAGATACCAGTGAACAGGTTACTGATCACTGTTGTATGGAGGTGCAAAGGCTTTGAAGTGTTTTAAAAACAAATTTACCCTATCTTTTAGTAAGGGTTCTGCTTCACATCTAGCAGCTGCATTCTGTCCTAAATGTAACCTTGCTAAAGAGGACTTATTAACAGCTATATACAGCATTAAAAGGTATTATGGCAGTCTAAACTAGACCATATAAACTACATATAACTTCTTCCTGGTTGTGAAAAGAGAAAGCTGAAATGTAACAACACTGAAGAAATGACACTTTGCTACAATGTAAAGTAGTGAGTGTACAGCTTGTGTAACACTGTAAATTTGCTGTCCCCTCAAAATAACTCAACACACAGCCATTAATGTCTAAACTGCTGGCAACAAAAGTGAGTACACCCCTAAGTGAAAATGTCCAAATTGGGCCCAATTAGCCATTTTCCCTCCCTGGTGTCATGTGACTTTTAGTGTTACAAGGTCTCAGGTGTGAATGGGGAGCAGGTGTGTTAAATTTGGTGTCATCGCTCTCACACTCCCTCATACTGGTCACTGGAAGTTCAACATGGCACCTCATGGCAAAGAACTCTCTGAGGATCTGAAAAAAAGAACTGTTGCTCTACATAAAGATGGCCTAGGCTATAAGAAGATTGCCAAGACCCTGACACTGAGCTGCAGCACGGTGGCCAAGACCATACAGCGGTTTACCAGGACAGGTTCCACTCAGAACAGGCCTCGCCATGGTCGACCAAAGAAGTTGAGTGCACGTTCTCAGCGTCATATCCAGAGGTTGTGTTTGGGAAATAGACGTATGAGTGCTGCCAGCATTGCTGCAGAGGTTGAAGGGGTGGAGGGTCAGCCTGTCAGTGCTCAGACCATATGCCGCACACTGCATCAAATTGGTCTGCATCGCTGTCATCCCAGAAGGAAGCCTCTTCTAAAGATGATGTACAAGAAAGCCACAAACAGTTTGCTGAAGACAAGCAAACTAAGGGCATGGATTACTGGAACCATGTCCTGTGGTCTGATGAGACCAAGATAAACTTATTTGGTTCAGATGGTGCCAAGCGTGTGTGGCGGCAACCAGGTGAGGAGTACAAAGACAAGTGTGTCTTGCCTATAGTCAAGCATGGTGGTGAGAGTGTCATGGTCTGGGGCTGCATTAGTGCTGCCGGCACTGGGGAGCTACAGTTCATTGAGGGAACCATGAATGCCAACATGTATTGTGACATACTGAAGCAGAGCATGATCCCCTCCCTTCGGAGACTGGGCTGCAGGGCAGTATTCCAGCATGATAATGACTTTTGCCTTGCTAAAGAAGCTGAGGGTGAAGGTGATGAACTGGCCAAGCATGTCTCCAGACCTAAACCCTATTGAGCATCTGTGGGGCATCCTGAAACGGAAGGTGGAGGAGCACAAGGTCTCTAACATCCACCAGCTCCGTGATGTCATCATGGAGGAGTGGAAGGGGACTCCAGTGGCAACCTGTGAAGCTCTGGTGAACTCCATGCCCAAGAGGGTTAAGGCAGTGCTGGAAAATAATGGTGGCCACACAAAATATTGACACTTTGGGCCCAATTTGGACATTTTCACTTAGGGGTGTAATCACTTTTGTTGCCAGCAGTTTAGACATTAATGGCTGTGTGTTGAGCTATTTTGAGGGGACAGCAAATTTACAGTGTTACACAAGCTGTACACTCACTACTTTACATTGTAGCAAAGTGTCATTTCTTTAGTGTTGTCACATGAAAAGATATAATCAAATATTTACAAAAATGTGAGGGGTGTACTTACTTTTGTGAGGTACTGTGTATATATACATATTACTTCAATGTGATTTTATGTTATTTACTAGCATCTCAGTACTCCTTGGATTTTACTCCTTTAGAGGACTGTAAGACTTGAGTCTGGTCTTGAGGTGTTTTCTGTATTCTCCTGGACTTTAGTCTTTGGAATTAGTCTTGCTAAATATGGTCTTGGTCGCGACCAAGTGAAAATTTAAAAAATAACGTTAATGTTCACATTTTTTCTTTTCACATGCACAAGGTTGGACAAGAAGTAATTCCTTCTTCTAGAAAGCATAGCCTAATCACTGGCTCAATGCACGATTGAAGTCAACTTGTTGAAGTAAAGGCTTGGCCTCAAAAAAGAATTGGGTTCCTTCTCTGGATCTTAGCGTTCTCACTTTCATTTGTACTCGATCTCAACCCCCTTAAGACTCCGTTTTTACTCTATCTTGGTTAATCTTAGTCTTGGACTTGTCCATAGCGGTTTTGACTATAGTTGAGCACTATGGTCTATGGAAAGTTGTTTGTAAATGTGTGTAAATAAATACATGTTTTGTGATTCGTTTAGAATTTGGAAAAAAATATTTGTGACCTCTGACAGGTTGATCGAACATATTTATCAGGCCTTGTTTATACTGTGCCTTGCACACATCTGATTCACACGTTTGGACACGTGTACAGTGTAATTCCAGCTTTATTTCTATTATTTGACACACAGCAAACTGCACTGAAAAGCAGTAAGGCAATACAAAGCCTAAAGAGAGGCAAAACAAGCAGAATTGTATTAGTCAAACTAGTTTAAATACTTTCAGTAGTGTCAGTTTCAGTAACTAAGAACACTAAGATTAATTAGATAAACTCTACTGTCTTAGCTGCTAAGCTAAGCTTATCAAGCTTACCAAGTTAAAAAAAATACTGTTAGCAAGTAAAACTCCATTGTTTCTTTTTTCATTGTTTATATTAGCTTAGCAAGCAACATTTTGTTACTTCAGTGTATTATTTATGTAACTCTACTAGTAAAAATGATAGTAAATATAATGGCACAGTTAGCTGGTTACATTATTTTAAAATGCATTCAGTTAACAGCTCCATCTTTTTAGCTAGCTTAATGAGGTAAAAAAAAAAATAGATTTGTTTTGTGACTGTACCAGTTCAGTTTGAAAATTCCATTGTGATAGCTAGTTTCTCTAATTAAAAATACCTTTGTCTTTAAAGTTTCTTCTAATCTTATTATTCCACACTCAAGAGTGGGAAATTTAGACTAATCCATAATTATAAACAGGAGGACAAGTAATTTATTATGGCTTTCACACACACTGAAGAGCACTGTGTCAGAGGTCAGCGGTTAACAAAGTTACCATGGCTACCTCGATCACTTACTCTCTCACACATGCACACACACACACAGTTTTGGCATTACTTCATGCTAATAGATAGAGTATGTCCAGAACACTCTTGGACGCATGGAGATGACAGCTTTTATGTTAAATTATACACTCACCCAGGTGATGTGTTTCTAATCTTCAACTGTCCAGATTCAGAGAGCCTGTGCCCACTGGAGCCTCAAATTCTGGTTCTTGGTTGGTTGGAGTGGAACCTGAAGTGGCCTTCTGCTGTTGTAGCTCATATGACACAAGAATAGACATGTTATGCTTTCTGAGATGCTTTTCAGCTCACCGTGGTTGTAAAGAGTGATTATTTGAGTTACCATAGACTTCCTGTCAGCTCAAACCATTCTGCCTATTCTCCTCTGACCTCTCTCATCAACAAGGCATTTCCACCCGCTGAACTGCTGCTCACTACAATCCCCTCCAAAAGTATTTGAACAGCAAGGCCATTTCTATTGTTTTCACTATACACTAAAGACATTTGGGTTTGAGATCAAATGATGAATATGAGACGATAGATCAGAATTTCAGCTTTAATTTCCTAATATTTACATCTAGATATGTTAAACAACTTAGAAAGCTCATTTTTTCAAGTGATCAAAAATATTGGAACATGATAGGTGACTGATAGATGTTTCTTGCAGCCTAGCTGTGCCATGTTAAATTAATTGTTTAAAGAATTAAAGAAAGAAACCTCTGGTGTAATAACAACCAGACATGGAACAAGTCAGCCAAGGAAAACAACAGCAGTTGATGACAGAAACATCGTGAGAGCTGTGAAGAACCCCCCCCCCAAAAAATAAACAACAGTCAGTGTCATCAATAACAATCTTTACAGAGCAGGGGTCAAGCTATCACAATCTACCATTCGAAGCCTTTGAGTGCAGAAATATAGAGGCCATACGACAAGATGTAAACCACTCATGAACAGTAAGAATCATAAAGCCAGATTGGAATTTCGCAAAGAAATACAGAGATGAGCCACAAAAGTTTTGGAACTAAGATTAACTTTTACCAAAGTGAAGGAAAGGCCAAAGAGTGGAGAAAGAAAGGATAATTGTGCTGCTGTCACATGATTGGCTGATTGGATAACTGCATGAATAAAGATGTGTACAGGTGTTCCTATTAAAGTGAGTGTACTGTTAAATTCCCAAATTTGATTGGTCAGAAGGTGTTTATTAATTTTCTATAACACCAGCTCTGGTGGTAGCTCTGACTGTAAGGCAAATCAC
>NC_071256.1:14575729-14705729 GCF_023375685.1 Ictalurus furcatus | reverse complement strand
TATCTATCTATCTTACACAGTTCTTTACCAAGAGTAAAATAGAATCTAGTCACCAAACACTTCAACAATTGACGTTAGTAGATTTGATGCATTATGAAGCTCACCTCTAACAAGCCTAATGACTCTTGTTAGGTTAATCCTGTGATGAGTAATTAGCATTATGCTAAAGGTATCATACATTTGCTTAGGGAGTCGCAAAAAACCAAAAACTTTTATATACACAGTCTGTCGATACGGGTACGACGCAAATGGTGTGTGTGTGTGTGTGTGTATGTGTGTGTGTGTACAGACCACCATTGTAACACCAATAAAACAGCCATAAAAGTATATTTAGGAGTGTGTATATCATCGGCAAGCAAGATTTTCTGCCGGAGTGCTGATGTGTAAATGGTCATGAGCTCAGTTGGGTTTTTTTACGCAGCAGTACGAAGTGCCCCTGAAGTATGCACTAATAAGAAATAGTCTAGAAATAGTTATTCATGCTAAAGTGTAATAAAACTCATGGTCAGATTTTAGTACCTGGAAATACATTCATTAACATAGTGTGGTTCATTTGGGCCAGACGATGCAAAATCTCTGTCCACTTGGGAATAGGATTTTCAGAATAATGATGTGTATATATAACACTGCTGTAATGCAGACAGGAAACAGGGGTGTGTCAGGTGATATGTAGTGGAGTGTGTCCTGGTTGATTGGCTGTAAATCGTGTGTGTGTGTGTGTGTGTGTGTGTGTGTGTGTGTGTGTGAGTGAGTGCCTGTGTGTGTAAAAAAGGAACCATTAAGCCCATTTCACATTTTATCTTTCAAATATATACAGTGGGGGAAACAAGTATTGAACGCCTCAACATTTTTTTCAGTAAATATATTACCAATGAGGCATGAAATTTTCACCAGACATCAGTATTAACTCAAGAAATCTGGAAATATAAAGAATTCACAACGTTAAAGTCCATAAATGAAGTTATGAGTAATAAAGTGGAATGATACAGGAAAAAAAGTCTTGAACACGCTAACTGAAATTTATTTAATACTTAATGGAGAAGCATTTGTTTGTAATGACAGCGTCAAGACGCTTCCATGTACAGAAATTAATGGGCCGCAGTATTCAGGTGTGATTTTGGCCCATTCTTCTAAACATATTGTCTTTAAATCTTGTTCAATTGGATTCAAGTCAGGTGATTGACTGGGCCATTCTAACACTTTGATGATTTTTTTTCTCTGAAACCAATTGAGAGTTTCTCTTGCTGTATGCTTTGGATCATTGTCCTGCTGGAAGGTCCACCCACATCTCATCTTCAAAATCCTGGTGGATGGCAGAAGATTCTTCTCAAGAATCTCCCGGTTACAGGCTTCATTCATCATTCCTTCAATTATATGAAGTCTGTCAGTACCATGCGATGAAAAACAGCCCCACACCATGATGCTTCCACCTCCAAACTTCACTGTTGGTATAGAGTTTTAAGGGTGACGTGCAGTGCCATTTCTTCTCCAAACATGGTGTGTAGTATGACAGCCAAAAAGTTCAATTTTGCTCTCATCTGACCAGATTACACTCTCCCAGTATTTCATAGGCTTGTCGTAGCAAACTTTAAACAAGTTTTGACATGCCTTTTCTTTAGTAATGGAGTCTTGCGGGGTGAGCATGCATAGAGGCCATGGCGGTGGAGTGCATTGCCTATTGTTTTCTCTGTGACGATGGCACCTGCTGCCTCCAAGTGTTCAATTTTACTCTCGTCTGACCAGACTACACTTTCCCAGTATTTCATAGGCTTGTCCAAATGAGTTGTAGCAAACTTTAAACGGGCTTTGACATGCCTTTTCTTTAGTAATGGAGTCTTGCGGGGTGAGTGTGAGTAGTGGAGTGCATTGCCTATTGTTTTCTCTGTGACGATGGCACCTGCTGCCTCCAAGTGTTTCTGGAGCTCTTTCTGAGTGGTCCTTGGCTCTTGGGCTACCCTTCTGACTATTCTTCTGACTCCCTAGTCAGAAATTTTGCGAGGAGCTCCTGTGCGTGGCCGGTTTTTTTCCTTTTACCCATAATGAGATGTTTCTTGTGTGACACCTTGGTAACAAAAAGCCTTTTTATAGACCATCAATTTACTAACCCAGCTGATGTTAACTTGCACAGATAGGAGCTATAATTACTTATGGATATCAGCTGGTTCCTTGCCTTACCTCTTAGAGAACTGCTTTTTCTTTGCATGTTCAATACTTTTTTCCTGTGTCATTCCAGTTTATTATATATAACTTTATTTATGGACTTTAATGTTGTGAATTCTTTATGTTTGCGGATTTCTTGAGTTAATACTGATGAAAATTTCATGTGAATAGCCTCATTGGAAATATATTTACTGAAAAAAATGTTGATGCGTCCAATACTTATTTCCCCAACTGTGTGTGTATATATATATATATATATATATATATATATATATATATATATATATATATATTAAATTTAGCTTATAATTTGATGTGTAAAGGTAAAAATTGTATGATTGTCCTGAGGGTTATTTGAAGTGTGTGATGAAGTAAAGTGCACAGCATGCAAAGTAGTGCAGTGCGTAACATAGTGATACACAAAACACTGATGTGTAAAGTAATGATCTGAGTAATGTAAGTAAGTGTAATGTAGTGAAATTTATGTTTGTGAAGTGTGTATAGTCATAATGTGTGTGTAGTGAAATGTGTAAAGAACTATGTGGAAAAGTTAAGAGTATGTAAGTGTGTAAAATAGTGAATTGAAGTGTGTAAAGTCATGAATTGTGTAAAATAGTAAAGTATAAAGTTTTGAATTGCGAGGTGTAGTGAAGCATTTAAAAATGTTTACAATAGTGAATTGTGTAAAGAACTGTGTGAGATAGTTAAGAGTGTAGTGACACATGTAGTAAATTGTGTGCATTGCATAGCAATGTATGCTAAAGTGAAATTTGTAAGGCATCAAAGTGTGAATTAAAGTGTTTAAAGTAGTATAAAGTGTGTAAAAAAAATCTAAAGCATTTACAGTAGTAAGCTGTAAAAATAATGAAGTGTGTAAAATAGTGAGGTGTGAAAAATACTAAAGTGTCTAAAGTAGTGAAGTGTGTAAAAAGGTAAAGCATTTACATTACTAAACTGTGCAAATAGTGAAGTGTGTAGAGTAGTGAAGTGTGTAAAACAGTGAAGTATGTAAAATAATCATGTGTGAAAAATACTAGTGTCTAAAATAGTGAAGTGTGTAAAGTAGTGGTGTGTAAAATAGTGAATATATAAAAATCGTGATCTGTGTAAAGTAGTGAAGTGTGTAAAACAGTGAAGTATGTAAAATAGTGAAGTGTGAAAAATAGTAAAGTGTCTAAAGTTGTGAAGTGTGTAAAGTAGTGAAGCAAGTAGTAAATTGTGTGCATTGGGTAGCAATGTATGCAAAATTGAAATGTGTAAGGCATCAAAATGTGTAAAGTAGTAAAGTGTTTAAAGCAGTAAATTGTGAAAATAGTGGCGTATAAAATAGTGACGTGTGTAAAATAGTGAAGTGTGAAAAATACTACTCTTTGTAAAATAGTGAAGTATGTAAAGTAGTGACGTGTGTAAAAAAAAAAGCAAAGCATTTACAGTAGTAAACTTTTAAAACACTGAAGTGTGTAAAGTAATGATGTGTGTAATAAAGTAAAGCATTTACAGTAGAAAATTGTGAAAATAGTGAAGTGTGTAAAGGGATGGTGCATAAAATAGTGAAGTATGAAAAAAACTAAAGTGTTTACAGTAGTGAAGTGTGTAAAATATTGAAGTATGTCAATTAGTGAAGTGTAAAAAAGACTAGTGTCTAAATTAGTGAATGTATGTATAATAGTAAAGTATTTACAACAGTGAATTGTGTAAAATAGTGAGGTATGCAAAGTAGTCAAGTGTAAAAATGGGGTCTATAAAGTAGTAAATTGTATAAAGTTATGAATTGTGTAAAATAGTCAAGTGTATAAAGTAAGTAAGTGTGTAAAATATTAAAGTGTATAAAGCTGTTAATTTTCAGATATGGTGAAGTGTGTACATTAATGAATTATGTCACTTAAGTGTGTAAATTTGTGAAGTATGTAAAGTAGTGAAGTCTGGAAAATTGTGAAGTATGTAAAGTAGTGAAGTGTGTAAAGTAGTAAAGTGTTTAGTAAAATCGTAAAGTGTTCACAGTACTGTAGGGAGTGAGGTAGAACAATGAAGTGTAAAAGCGCGTAAAGTAGCGACCTGAATAACAGAATGAAGTTTAATGTGGTTAAGTAGCAAAGTGTATTGTGAATTTTGTAAAGTGCTGAGGCATGTACTGCTTTGAGATGTTTACAAGGTAGTGAAGTATGTAAAAGTGAAATGTGTGGTATACTGAAGTGTGTAAAGTAGTGAAGTATGCAAGTATGTAATGTTAAACGGAATAAATTAGCAAAATTATCTGTTTATCTCTTCTGTGTCGCATAAAAAAATGGGGGGATTAACTCTTTACTGCATGGTGTTTCCATATGGCAATAATTAATGTATCTCCATTTTTGATAGGCAATAATACAAAACTACTATTTCCCTATGTAACTGGAAAAGGGGGGCTTTAACTTTGACATTACAAAAAAATGCCATGTCAGATGCCATGGTGTTTGCATCTCCTTTTCTGCCATCACATGGCATGGTGAATGAAGGAGGTTCTCTTATATGTACTCTCTTATATTATGAACTGCTATTAAGACACCTTGAATATGGAAAATACTGGGTTATAGTTTCTGTTTGGGTATTAAGGGATTTCCATGTTGTAATGCTGGGATAAGGATCAATGCTTCTGGTAAACATGTTATTTAGGGAACTCCCAGCCTATACCTATAATGGAAGTATTCACTTAATTACCTTTTCTGATTAGCTGATCAACTGCCATCCTTTATTATAGCTGACACATGTATTTTTCATACCTTGGGTATGATTATTTTTGTGGTATGCCTGTGTGCTTGGCGTAACTGTCTTCCCCGTGCACAAGTAGAAACCGCCCACGCACTGCTGTTTATCTATGTGTATAAATACTCCTGTTCTGCACACATAAACTCGGATGTCTCTGTGAACAGCATGTGTCAGTGTGTGTTCTTTCAGACTCTCCAGGCCTGAACGCTCTGCGGTCAACCACACTTTCTCGCTCGTAGCACAGAACTAACAGTTAAAAGTAAAAAAGGCTGAAGGCTGACGGAGGACTGAAAGACATAACCTAAGATACTTTTTATCCAACAGTGAAGGTCACCATTGGAGGTCTCTCAAAATTGTATGAATTTTTCAATATTTAGGCAAAACTACTTAAAGGAAAATTTTGAAACACTATCTGAGATAAGTTAACATTTATGTTTTGTCATTTAAACAAGTTTATATATTCTGAGTATTCTGTTAAATGGCAACAACATACGATAATGGAACTCTGGTATGTGCATTCATGAATTGAAACAGGCTTACAGAGCTTTAAAAAAAAAAAAAAAAAAAACGGCTTTTCTAATAATATATTTAAATGTTTTCACATTCACAAGTAAGAAAAACTGTTGCAACTGCACCTTATGTTCTAAATGTAATGTTTCAAGAAAATGAATGAAGAATTAAAGAGAAAGAATTAAAAAGATACTTCACACAAAACATGTTTGGATCTAATTTTTGTATGTATTTTGAGTGAGTAAATCCGTCCACATACTTTTTTTTTTTTTATAACTGTAATTCTTTTCTAGAAGATATAGCTTTTACATGCTTACTAGGTGGCAAAAGAAAACTCTACAACTTATATTTAGAATTGTAATCTCATATATTTTGTGTTTTTTTAGACTAAATGATATTTTCCACCATTGCACACTGTTGCCATATGGCAACAATTTACCAACTAGTGCATGACGCCAGTCTCCAGACTTCATGGTGGTTTTAGGTATCCATCCTCATGACAATCCACCTGAAAACCAAATATTGTATATCTCAAATAACAACTTCTTTTGTGTCCTGCATTAATGTGAAAAAGTCACGTAATAAATATGAGTTTTAGGAATATTATTTGTTGTGAGTGTGTGTGTACCTGGTGTGATGAGAATTTGCTAAAGAGTTCCTTGTATCTTTCTTTCCACTTGTCTGCCTCTACCTGCAGATCCAACATGGCATCTACGTCCCATCTAGAAAGAAGGAGCTAATATTTAAAAAATATTCTCGCTCTTCACTCCTCAGTTCCAACGCATTTAAAGAATTGTTTGTGTTACCTGCTGCAATGCACAATTTTGGGTTGTGTATCTTCTCCACCAATCGTCTCAGATTTTGAGTTCTTTCTAAGATCAAACAATTCTTCCTGCAACCTGTTCACCTGCAGAACCAGGGCCTCCTTCTCATCATTCAGGCAGTCTTTAAACCTAGACGCACACACACACACACACACACACACACACAATATCCAAGAAAAAACAAAATGCCACTGGACTTGTATTTCCATTACCTACTGGTAACAGCAACACACAGACACACAGACACACACACATGCACACACTCACCTTTTGATGCAGCATATCCAGTTGCGTTGTTGTTCACACAACCACTCGACCTGCTCAGCCATCTCCCTGAGCTTGTCTACGCTGGCTGTGTTTTCGCACTGCAGTACCAACACTGTCTTCTGGTGGGTGCTGTTTTGCTCACTTAGCTCCTGCTGCAATGCATCATGGGCCTTCTGTAGCTCCTGCAGGTCATGAGACTTACTGACCAATCAGAATAAGATCAGACAGCACAGTAGGTGTATTCAGCGTAAATACCTGCTCACGTAAACGCACAAATAAATTCAACATGCATAGTCATTAACGTAAATGCACAGATTAACAAATCAAACATAAAATATAAAAATAAACACACTATTTAACTGTCTAATCAGAAACAAAAGTAATTTGATTGAAATTCAAGTGAGCTGCGTAAGTGTTGGTACCTCTCCAGCTCTTTCTGTAGATTTTTTGTATGCTTGGCATGGAGCTGGGCTTCTTGGTGGAGCTGCGCCTCCAGGCCCTCTGCCTTTTTGGTTGCGTGTTGGGCCTCCTGGTGGAGCTCGTCCACAAAGCCCATTAGCTGCTTCTCAGTGGACTGTAGGTATTGCAGCTCTGAGCTTATCGACTCCAAGTGAACACTCAACAGAGCCGCATCACTTGCACTCACAACATGCTAAACACACACACAGATAATTAATGCTATGCCTATATCTAAATCTAACCACAATAAGTACGAAATTATTAATTATTTAAAGCTTCAGTTTAAGTTTAAGATAAAACTTTACTTGTGGTTGCGGTTTATGCAAAAGGGATATACTTCGGTTTCAGAACTATATATAGTAGAACCTGTCAAGGTTTCAGCATGTGAATAATTTCCCCAGGCCATATATACACATATACACAATATATCAACACACATTCACACATTAACACAGACTATATCGTAAACACAATATATACTTTCCTTAACTAAACAAGCATATTAAAACAATACACACATTCATGAACATAATATGCACATTCCATTATAATACAGTATTGTTACACACACATGTAATAAAATAAAGTCTGCCATTTTATTACCATCATTCCTTTCTCAACATGTTACATAAAACAGAGGACAAAGGCAGGAATGTTCACTTCTAATTCACATGTAGCTATATTTTATGTTATTAAACACACCGACAATGAGATCTGGCTTTTTAAGGCTGCTGTAGATACAAAACTCAATCATACTGCCTACATTTATAGGGCAGAACAAGTCCAAACACAGCAGTGACGCTCTTCATATCTGTGGGACACATATCTGTCCCACGCATCAGTAAGGCTCAATGTTATCCTATTGAGATTTTTTAAAGACTTCTATACAGTTCTTGTAGCATATTGTGTTGCGTTATGAACATATTAGCATGCTGCAAGTGCCTGTAGAATTCAGTAAACATCCATCCATCCATCTTCTATACCGCTTATCCTTCCTTCAGGGTCACGGGGAAACCTGGAGCCTATCCCAGGGAGCATCAGGCACAATGCAGGGTACACCCTGGACAGGGTGCCAATCCATCACAGGGCACAATCACACACCCATTCATACACTGCAGACACTTTGGACATGCCAATCAGCCTACCATGCATGTCTTTGGACTGGGGGAGGAAACCGGTGTACCAGAGGAAACCCCCGCAGCACGGGGAGAACATGCAAACTCCGCACACACAGGGCCACGGTGGGAATCGAACCCCTGATCCTGGAGGTGTGAGGCGAACGTGCTAACCACTAAGCCACCGGAATTCAGTAAACACATTTTTAAAAAATAATAATTTGCAGTATTTCACTGACGTTACCTGTTGGTGTTGGAGTTTTCCGAGTAGCTCCTGGATGGTGTTTTCTTTCTGACAGAGCTGCAAACACACAGTTTCTAACTCTACCTGGAGGACCCGCACTCTCTCTCTAGATAACACACATTCTCTCTCCAACGCTGCTACACACACACACCACAAATACACAAAATCGTTACAGTATTACATACAGTATACACAAAATATAACTGAGGACATTAAAGAATCATACAGGACAATGAGGCATCAGTATGGAGTAAAAATTGTTGAGGGTCATGTGTCGAGTGATATGAGGGGGCTTTGGATTGAGAGTAAGAGAGAGACAAAGTCAGAGAGAGATATTGCCCTAGTGTATTTTAGTGGGTAAAAAATGTTTTTGGATGAAGAGATTTAGAGGTAGACTTATTTATCATGGAGGAGAGTTTTGGACTGAGAGAGAGAGAGAGAAAGAGAGAGAGAGAGAGAATACACTACAGTCCCCTCCAAAACGATTGGAATAGCGAGGCCAATTCATTTGTTTGTGTTATACAACAAAGGCATTTGGGTTTGAGATCAAAAGATAGATATGAGACAAGAATTTAGGATTTCAGCTTTTATTTCCTGGTATTTACATCTAGATGTGTTAAACAACATATGGCTTGCTTTTCTCCCATAGACAGCTCTCTGGTCTTCGTGTTGGCTTATCCTTTTTAACAACAAATGCACAGCTCAAACTGAAGGCTAAAACCAAAAGTAAATGTTCAGAGCTATTTATTGTTTAATTAATCAAGCTATCGGGACACACCTGTGTCACATGTGCCAGTATTTTTGCTCTGAAATTCTAAACTCTCGTCTCATATTCATCTTTTGATCTCAGACTGTCTTCAGTCTACAGCAAAAAACAATGAACTGGCCTTTCCATTCCCGTAGTTTCAGAAGGGACTGTATATGGCTAAAAGTTTGTGCACAACTGACCATAACGCTTATACGTGCTTGTTGAACATCCCATTCCAGATTTAGTCCTCCCTTTGCTGTTATAATAACCTCCACTCTTCTGCGAAGGCTTTCCACTAGCTTTTGGAGCATAGCTCTGGGGATTTGCTCAGCCACAAGATCACATATATGGGTGTGACAGCCCACAAACATTTGGCCATATAGTGTACATGTTAATTAGTACTAGACTGAGAGATAGACAGGCAGAGAGTGACATGCCAGTGTTATAAGAGAGCAATATTTGGGTTTGGTGAGTTTAGTTGGGTGAACAAGGACTGTTGAAGTTATATTTATTTCTAGATGAACTTTGACTGTTGAATTCATGAGCCTCATGAATTCTTTATAGATATCTATATAGATAAATAGTTAATTACAGAAGTGAACAGAACTGTGCTGTATCCTTAAAAAATGCCATTATGGAAAGGTGTAGTGGGGTGTATCAGTGGTAGAAGAAGGGTTAACATAATTGGCTGGTAAAGAGCGTCTGTTTGTTCTGTCAAAAGCATCAACCTCATGAATTTTTATGCAACAGCTTTCTGCCTTTAAGGGAGAACGAATGTTCACCACACACACACACACACACACACATACACACACACACACACACACACTGCAAAGCAGTTAAATACCACAACACAGATATCACATATTATTTATTGCTAATTGCTCCTTTTTTTGTGTTTAATTAGCATAGTGTTCTTGGTAGATCGGTTCCTTATTGTTTAACATATTATTCATGAAAGTTAGCTTCCAATTAGCAAACAGCCTCTAAAGTTGTTTAAACATATGGTTTTCTCTATCTTGTTTTATAGCATATTAAATTTGTTTCTTCTGTTTTTTTCTTTAGCACACTTCTTGTTGCATGTTAATTAGCATCTTCCTGAATTAGCATGAGTACCTAGAAGGTTTTTTTTCTTCTTCTTCTTTCTTTTCACTCCATACAGGATTTCACAGAACTTTTTTGTGTGTGTATGTTGCGGCCAAAAATGATTGATTTTGCTGTGGCTTTTTTTAAAGAAAAAACTTTACGATGCGACTTATGGAGTTTTTGTACTTTTTTGTTTGCGGAAAACTACATGAAATTGTTTTGCACAGTCTTTCGCAGTGATGTTTGTTGGTAAACGAGACCTTTTGGCTGTACTCATGTTCGACACACATGAATCGAAGAGTGTTTTAGCTGAATGCTCGTTCTGATGATGTCAGATGATGTGTCGTGGCCCAAACCTGCAGAAAATCTGTGGTAATTTTGAAAAATTGCAAGCTCTTCTAGATACTGCGGCGTTTGCTTGATTTTGCATTCATTTCTGCGATCGCAAAATCCTAGAGGGACTGTCTTTTGCATAAATTGTCTATTATTTTAATTATATAAACCCTACAGTGTTTATTGTTTAGCATTACATTCTCAGAAATAATAGTACCAAACTGTCCTTGTTGCTGGGGTGGTACCATCAAGGGTACGATTTTTGTACCTTACAATAAGGCTTTAAAGGTACATCAGTAATCCTTAAGGTTCACTTACTATATACCTTAAATTATTTTTAAGGTTAACTATATTCATGGGTTTTTTGTGTTTTTCAAAATATACAGTGTAGCTTTTGAAATGTATCACTTGTCATTTAGCATCCCATGAAGGCTAATTATTACTTATAAAGTTTTTTTTTTTTTTTTAGAATTTTATTATCATACAATAATGTTTAGTAATGATACTTGTGTTCCTGTCACTATGTTTCCCTATATTTAAACTGTGAGTGATTATCGATGGAATTAGCATTTAGTACATGATCACTAAAAGCTATTTAATGCCTATTATTACGCCTTCCATTCGTTTGGCCCCTAAACCCTGTGTGCTGCTCATCAATATAATGGTTATAGACTGATCATTATCTTCCTCTACTTTTCCTCTTATGGATCTGTGGACTATTTCAAGACTATAGAGTGATATTGCTCTGTCTTACCTTTCTCCTGTGCCAGACGGTTGCACTTGGCTGTGAGATACTGAATCTGACCGTAATCTTCATCTCTCTGCACTCGGAAAAACCTCCTCATCACCCTGTGCTTCTTTCTTCTCTATCTCTTTTCTGGGCTTGACTCACTCGCACTTTTTATTTGGAGGGCGAAAGAGCAAGCTCCAGATGGCACTACTGTTGCCTCAGGCCATAAAATTGTCTCACACCCATACATGATCCCTTTCACAATTATGGGTATCAGAAGAAGCTGTTTTTCCTTTCCTAGCCTTTGCCTGAAGATCATGTGAAAGTTTTATGTAGATAGCGATAGGCTTTAGCAGCACAGGCATGTTGTAGCTAGCAGGTACATGAAATGGGGGGGGGGGGGGTCTCCTTTCTGCTGCACATTCCCTAACCATACAGGAACGCCTTAAAGCTACCTATATCATGGCTCAGGGCCAAATTCTACATCTGAACAGCATGGCACAAAACTGCAACTGGCAACTTCCTCACAAAAGTAGATGAAAATGCCTCAAATGTGTTTCAGAGTGGACATTTCCTTTCATGTGCTGATGACACACAGCTCTAGTGCAATATGGAGTGAAGCACAAGTTAACTCCATGTTATGATAGCATGATGAGGCTGTTGTATTTGGGAATGAAAGAATGAACACGATACACTGCCTTGACCCTGTATTTTCGAGAACAAGAAAAGTTGACCATTTGCTTAAAAAATGGCATTTATTCAAAAAAAAAAAAGAAAGAAAAGAAAAATTAAAATAATGACCACCACGCTTTAGTTATAAGCAGCTTAGGACATCTAGATGAAACATAAGGTTAAACAAGCAAAATATTTTAAATGAAAACATTTACAGTGCTTTGGATACTAGAATAACTAGAAATGTGTGGATTCTTTTTCTTTTTTTGCATGTAGCTAATAAATTCAACTATAGATGACTTCACAGGCTCATCCTTCATCTTGACTCATAGTCTGGCTTAAAAGACTGAGACCAAAAACTGATTTTATTCCAAAAAAAGCCCACAAGAGGCAAGTTACAAGTGACATATCAGCAACTTGTCCCTTGCTAATGTGAATACAAACAGTTCTTGGTGCTTTCGGTCTCCCGACTGTGCGCGCACGCGCGCACACACACACACACACACACACACACACACACCCCGAGTTGGCAGACAATGTTGAATGAAAGTACCCTTTGGCGAATATATGAAATGTGACACTCGACCTTATTGCAGGACAAATGTCTGATAAATACGTTGCAATAATTTATCAATTTTCAGTTAGTCATGTTCTTACATGGTTACAGTTACACAGTTCAACAACAGAGGAGGAAATAAACAATGTGAAAAATCAAAATTAACATAAATGTCAGTGTATCTAAACGTTTTGAGATGCAACTTTTGTCACCTAAACAAACCCCCAGGACCCCAGGAGACCCCTTTTGTAAGAAAAGTTTAACTAAATTGAAAAATCACTAAGCACACCTTCAGAAGCCAAGACATGTGGTGTCCAAGTTTTCTTTAGTATTCGCACAAGAAGAGCTATAGGGCTAATAAAGCTGACAAGTAATAAATGCCTATGAAGACAGACTAGCATAAAGCTAACAGTGTGCTGAAATCATCACGCTTACCTCAGACAAGTTTCTGACACATTTATGTTTTAAAATAGCTTAAACATTCTTGTTACTTGCTCTCTGAAGCAAGTTTGTAAATGCTTTAAGATACAGTTAGCATAATGCTAATCACTCTCACAGCTCCAGCGCACACAACATTTGGACTAGAATGATTATAACTGTATTTTTACCTCAGTGTTGCTCTTAAAAAGACTTGCTTATAGGGTGCTGACACAAACTTACCTAACAGCTGAAACTAACAGCAGTAGCCATTTTGAAACAGAATCACTTACTCTTATTTATATATTAAAATTTGTAAACACAGACTCACTTTACAACTATATGAAATAGTCTATGTGCTAACACTACTTTCAGAGTTGTGAAGAGATGTTTTCAGAGTACAGTTAGCGCAATCTCCCTCACAGCTCCAGGCCAAACATTTAGACTGGAATAATTAGCATCATTCTAATCACTTTTTTTTTTTACCTCAGTGTTTTTTACTCAAGACTTGCTTATAGGATGCTGACACAAAATTGCCTTAAGGCTGAAAACAATAGTGGCGGCCATTTTGTGTTAGGGTCACTTACTCTTATTTATATATTTAAATTTGTAAATACAGACTTTACAACTATATGAAATAGCCTACGTGCTAATGCTACTACATGATGTTATTTGAAGCATGATTATTTCGGAGAACAGTTAGCATAATGCTAATCTTTCTCAAAGCTCCAGTGTACACAACATTTAGACTAGAATGATTAGCATCATGTTAACTGCATAGTGAAATAATTTTCTTTTTTTTTACCTTTAAATACTTGAAAATTATTTTCAATTTTTTTTTTACTTCAGTGTAAAAAAAAAAAAAGGGTGCAGACACAAAGTTACCTCACATCTGAAAATTATAGTGGTGGCCATTTTGTGACAGGATCACTTATTATTATTTAAATATTTGAGTTGGTAAATACAGACTCACTTTACAACTATATGAAACAGCCTATGTGCTAATGATACTACATGATGTTATTTGAAGCATGATGATTTCAGAGAACGATTAGCATGATGCTAATCTTTCTCAAAGCTCCAGTGTACATAACATTTAGACTAGAATGATTAGCATCATGTTAACTGCGTAGTGAAATAATCACTGTTTTACTTCAGTGTAAAAAAAAGGGTGCAGACACAAAGTTACCTCACAACTGAAAACTATAGTGGTGGCCATTTTGTGACAGGATCACTTTATATTATTTATATATTTGAGTTTGTAAATACAGACTCACTTTACAACTACATGAAGTAGACTATGTGCTAATGACACCATTTGAAGCGTGTGTGATGATTTCAGAATACGGTTATCATGATGCTAGTCGGTGCTCAGTTGCTTGTTAGCAAAGTGAGCTTTGTAGCTCCTATTACTCAATTATGTCTCGTTTGATTACTCTTTTATCTCATATACACTCTTAAGAGAGCTGGCTGTGAAGTGCACACTTCCCCAAAAGGTGTACTGTGCTAAACTAAATTGGGAGATTATACATTAAACAACAGTGAATGGCTCTGGCGTTTGGTTATGGGATGGAATTGCGCTACCTACGATGCAATGGTGGCAGCAGACAGTGCATTTTGCGTGAATAAATAATAAACTAAACCCATGCTACATGAAAATTCAATACGTCAAAAAAAATAATAAATTACAGTAGATTCACCAAGCTAAAAGCTAAACCTAAAAGATACGCTCCAAATGACAGAGTCTGCAATTAGTTCTAACCACAGACTTTGTAAAGAGAATCATCTATCCATATTAGCTTATTTTTTTCCATGGCATTATACATTCTACGTTCTGTAGAGAAGCGTCAATCATGCCTGCAAGAAAAAACAAAACTAGAAACATCGCTAATGTACAAAATAAACAGCAAAAACAACAGCTTTCTGAGGTCAAACTGATCCCAGTGACAACTTATTGCACTGATTTCCTCTTAATATGGATGGCCAGTCACTATAAATAATAAAGACGACAATAAGAACCACGACTGTAGCCATGGTGAGAATGTATGTCGATAAAAATAGTTCTCCGCTTCACCACTGCTGCCAGCTGAAGTCATCGTTCGACCCGAAGACGAGGAAGAAGCCCAGAATGGTGCCGAAAATGACAATGTTTCCTGTCAGGACAAGAGCGCAGGCCCCCCAGGCGATCTGTGCACACAAATGTTAATTATTTTACGCAAGAAAGTTTGGTGCTAAGAAAGTAAAACGTGTTGTTCTGTAATAAATTAAATCTTGTTAGTGTTAGAAAATTGCTATGGGATAACAGGAATAAAACACGCCAGGGTTGCATCACCACCTTTTATACTTGACTACTTTGTGGTATAAAAGAACAAAGTGGTGGTGGTAGCATATTCTGTTCACGATAACGCTACTGTGCACGTACTATCTTCAGCTATATCGTGTAACCAATCGTTTGCATGTGCCTGGGTTGAGCAGTAATGACATGTAGGGAGGTTCAGCACACAGATATTTCAACACATTCCCAAAATGTGCTTCAATCATAGAAAAGCAATGTTTACCACACTAGCGCGCGCGAATATGATGGGCAGGCCGAAGGCAGACACAACGATCCCTGTGGTGAGGAAAATGGCCAGTTCTTTGCAGGCGTTACTAGCCGAGTCTGTATCATCCACCACACGCCGAGAGATGCAGTAAGGGATAGGAGAGAGGATGTAGAAGAACAGAAGAAAGAGCGGCCAGTATTCACTATGGAAAAACACACGCACCACAACCATTAGCTATATACATCACTAAAAACTATCACTGTCAAATTTTGTTGTTATTTGAAGTGTTTTTTTTATTATTCATTTTGGATGTCTCTATTTTTATTTGTTATTTGGAGTGTTACTTTTTGGTTCAGTTTGGATGTATAGCTTTTATGAATTTTTATATTTATTAATATGTAATAATATATTAATATTTACATACATTTCATTTACAAAAGAACAGTACGTTTTCATGGTACAGTCAGTACTATTTATTTTTGTAAAAAAGTTATTTGAGTGTTATGTTTTCATTCAGTATCAATTAGAGATGCAATGATACAAAATTTCTCAGCCAATACCGATAACCGATTATTCAGAGTGATATCAGCCGATACCGATAGTTCTACCTTTTATACCTTCTGTTAAATTAATAATAACGAATTCTACAATTCTGAAAGAAATGCAAACAAAAACTTTATTCTCTCCATTTCAACAAGTTGTTTCACAGTAGCTGGTCTCATAAACAGAAAATACATTACTCAAATTAACATTAACACATGAACTAAATTCTGAAGATTAAAGGAAGATTTCTTAACTTATTGAATGTTATTAATTCATATTAACAGAATTAATTGACTGAATTTCTACTTCATTATTGAACATCAAACTGGAAATATATACTATAAACTCTTTTATATATTAACATCAACTGGATATGAAATATACTACTCTACAAATATATTTTTCTGTGCAATATATACTTTTTTTCAACTAATCTTCATTTAAATCTTTCAACGGTTAACTGGTGCTTTAATTCAGCTCGAGCAACGTAGCAAAAAATAAATAAAACTGACTCGATGCTGAAACTCCCGCTTCACTGCTGCAGCGTCCGGTGTAAAATTATAGCAGTGCAGAGATTACAAACTGCAGTTTTGTCGTCATTCCACACAAGAGACATCTTCTTTACACACAGCACGAAATCGATGTGTTTTCCCGCCCTCTTTTGATTGACAGGATATTAAATATCAGGATATAATACATCGGCCCTGATCATCGGATGTTTTTAAACTATCGACCGATAGCATGAAAAATTGCCTTTATTGGCCGATACATCGGTGCATCTCTAGTACCAATTTTAAAAACTATCGGTTATGGACAGGCGTTGCCCAAGTCATTGGTAAAATCCGATAAGATCGGTCAAACTCTAACATTTATTACTCAAGTCTATCATGACTCATAAACCTTCCCAAGCATTATTATTATCATACTTCTAGATGGTTTGCTGTGTAAGCTGCAGCAGATTAAAAACATGTAGTATTGAAAATCTGTTAAATATAACACTCCTGTATCATTACTCTAAACAAACTCTTAACACAAACATTTCAAGTTAAATAATTAAACTCACTTATACACAGGCAAGGCACAGCCAAGCATCAGAAACATGAGGCCAATGGCTCCACTGAAGGAGAGGCTGATCAGGGCTGGACATAAGGAGGAAAACGGACAGTTAGTCAATTTTTCATATGACAATATTAACTGCCCAACCTTTTTCATTTCATGATGTAATTATACTATTGTAGTTGTTCTCGTCGGTCAAATAGTTTGACTGTAAATGAACAGCTTCCTCAGCAGTCATACAAACTGTCTGTAGTTCAGTGACTCTAGCTCCTAAACGTGAATAGGCTTGGCTTCTGTAGAAGATTTACCCAAATCACATGCACATGTAAATTATTTAGCTGAAGGAAGATCACCGGACCAGAGTCTAAAGAGCTAGAAAGTAAGTCTTCACGTGTTCATTTTTAAAATGGAAACTAACTGTAGGTAGGAACTAAAGTTATAAGCAGGGAACTGAAGGATTAGTCGTCAGAATCTTTCGTGTGAATAGTTTAGATCCGTCGCTTTACCGCATCCCACCTTGCGTGGAATTGAGAAAACGGCGATTCATATGTTGTTGTCACTTTGTGCACATACATTGAAAATGAATTGTCACCTTTTGCTGCAACGTCCTTGTCTCCACTGAAGCGCACCATCAGTTTGTTTGAATAACTTCCTGTTTACTACCCTGTTCTCTTGTTTGATGGACAGCTTGTATATCGCACACAGGAAAGCGAGCATTTCCACCAATTCAGGTTTAAGGAAAGTACAGGAGGGCATAATAATATTACAAGCCATGCAGTCTAGAACTGCTTGTGAAAACCAAGAGCCTTGTGAGCTTGTGAGATGGAGGAAGGGGGCGGGGCTTCCAGGCGGTGTCGGTTAGTTAATATTGGCAAAAATCATTCCAGATGCTGGCTGACTCATACGCTAATTAGCTCATTTTATTGGGGACTGGGGAGAAAATCAATCTTTGCATGGTAAAGTGTATTCGTGTACTCCAATGTTCAGCTGAGGGCTGGTCAGGTCTTGGTAAGAGCCTACAGTATAATCAGAGTAAACATCACTAGATATCATGGCACTGTAATATCGTTATATCGCACAAGCTTCATTCTAGGACTCCTGAAGTTACTTTTAGACTTTCCGACAAACCATGAATCAGCCTTGTTGAAGTTGGCAGAATAAATGTGCCGTGTTTGTGCCCTTGAGATAAAGCCATCCTGTTCAGAAGGCAGCATATGGACAGCTATCTAAAAGTCCTTTTTAGGAAGAAGCATCACATTCGTCCTTTTCAGAGAAGGCAAGACTGAATTGTATCTCCGACTTTATTGTTAAAATGCTCCTCAATGAGCAAAAGTAGATGTAGTCATGCAGATGTTACTTCTTAAATGGTGTAATGAGTCATTTTAAAAGATTTAACTGTTGCCAGGAATTCTTGTGGGTTATGAAAGTGATGTTTATGAGCCATTTCCTCTCATTTAACATTTTTTCACAGCCTTCAAAAGTAGTACATTTTTCACACACTTGCTCTTAAAATCAGACTTTATGGTGGGGATTTTCCTCAAAATTGGTTTCAACACTGGGTTTTTTTGATTGAATTAGTACATATTTAATGAGAAATCCCCTCAACACATTCCAGCATTGGTGTGTCCTCTCATCAGTTTAAGTTTCATTCCAATACAAGGAAATGGTGTGGTACCTGATCATTAAATGAAACACAGCTCTTCATTCGTAAAATGCCGTTTTACACAATTTATGTCTTTCTAAGGACCTTAAACACCATGTGCTCACATGAGCACGCAGAAATTTGGAACATGTATAGTAAAAGTACTAAAGTTAATACTTAGAGATAGTGGATATGTTCTCCAAGTCTTCCCTTGGTTATAACTTCTTATTCTCAATCTAGAGCAATCTTGAGTAGAACATTTTTAAACACTTCAAATCACCACAGTCATTTTATCTCAATCTGCCTACATTTGTATTTGCTAGGTTAGAGTTCAAAGTGAACAGAGAGGAGTCCAATCCAGTGTTTTCTCTGTTTGGATACACCTAAAGCCCTTGCTGAGATCAATCGCTGGATGGATGGGATTTATTGATCTCCAAGGGAAATGTGGGTGTAATATCAGAAAGGCATGACATGACATGCACAGTAGAGCTGAGAAACACTGCAACTATGCACTGCTGATGGAGCAGACTGGTATTAACCCTGACATGATTTATCATATGATTCTGCAGCAAGTTACCCTGAAATTACCACTGATGTAAGACCACTCCCGCCTGTGTATTAAAACATAAATTTGTATTATTGTGATGTATTCATTTTTGCATTAAAGCAGTTTGCTGTAATTTAACATTAAATCTCAATAGACACTGAGAAACCGCTTACATGACACTGAAAGCTCTGTTCTCCCGTTTGTGAAGAAACATAGGCTATTAAATGGAATGGATTTATCTAGAGAACACAGCATAGTGTCATTTTATTATCCATAAATCCATTTTCTACACCGCGTATCCTTCAGGGTCATGGGGAACCTGGAGTCTATCCCAGGGAGCAAATGGCACAAGGCATGGGTACACCCTGGACGGGATGCCAGTCCAGCACAGGGCACACTCACATACACATTCGAACACTCTGGACATGCCAATCAACCTACCATGCATGAACTTTGACTGGGGGAGGAAACCGGAGTACCGGAGCACGGGGAGAACATGCAAACTCCATACACACAGGGCAGCGGTGGGAATCGAACCCCCAACCCTGGAGGTGTGAGGCGAACGTGCTATATTATATTATATTATATTATATTATATTATATTATATATCAAAGAAATCTTAAAATGTATTTACACTTATCCCTGTCTCAGTCGGGCAAAGAGACGCATTATGTACAAATGTGACATTTGTTTTCTCGAACTTCATTCCATGCATATATCACTTTTCCATTTCCCTTTTAAAAACAAGTGGGATTCGTCCACTCTTATGGGAGCTGTTTAGGCAAATTTTGTGCCATGTAAGCAACAAATCCAGACGTTTTCTGAACGGAGACGCATAATTGCGCGGCTTTTCTGGGACTCCTTTTGGTTCCTGTAAAAGTATACAGCCCTCACTGACGATAAGGGTAAACCTGTAGTTGATAAAAGAAGCAAAAATATGCATAATGTTACATAAGAAATATGAATTCTGTCATTTAAATCATGGTCGAGTAACTTGTCTCAAACTATATCATGTTACAGGTGTACCAGCTCTCCCTTATTGCAGGAGACATTTCTTTTCCATTTACTTAAAAACTATATTTTGTTCTGTAAATAGTTTTTTTCAGAGCCTAGACAATTATTCCAGCGTCTGTCAGATCGGCTATTTCCGGAAAGCCCACTGACATGGCGGAAAAAGCCGAACTGCATACAGTACGGTTCTCCTTAAGTTATATTATGGTCATCATGAACCTCAATAAAAACAAAAGGTATTTAGCTTTTATATACATTATACTGTGCAGGTAAGTCCCAGATGTTTATACAATCCGTTTATTAGTCAATATTAACCTGGTAATAACCCATTTATTAATAGCGTCTCATACGTGGCTCAGGAAACCTAATAAACTAATAATGTGAGATAATAATTAGGCTCATATAATGCGCTAAATATAAAAGCTTTCGGGTTGGCCTGCAGAAATGAAAACTTAAATGTAACATATATCGTATAACCGCGTAAATGTTATTTTTAAATAAATAAATAAAATAAAATAAAAACACTTAGTATTACAAAGTAATGCCACTAGCTCTTTTAGCGTAGCAACGTTAGTCGGCGTTAGCAACCAAGCTAACAAGCTTCATGCTACAGTCTCCACTCACCGCCTCCATGCTTTAATCGACAATTATATACAACCTATAATGCACGTGATCACAAATATTAAATCCCTTACTCACCTTTAATCCCGGCCATTGTTTCTATATATATATATTTTTTTTTTTTTTTTAATCGTCGGGATGTGAGAGACTCCTCTGTATATGTCGCGCACCGTCAACACAAGATAACGAAAGAAGCAGTGTTCGAGTTGATCCACATCGCATGTTCATAATGCACTTCCGGTATATCAGAATTTGTAGATCTGCGCTACTGTTTATCCAAGTGCGCATGCGCTAGACGGTTATTTCCTTTGGTTTGTAAAAGTTTTTATCTAGTGTAAAATGTTTTATCTAGTGACAGTATGTTCACCTAATCATTCTGTTGCATTTAGTTGTTTTGTTTACATAAAGCAAAACTAGCTAACTGTAATTTAGAAAAATATTATAAATGGAAAAATATTACGAATTAAAAAAATCTTTAGTACCCTGCTTCTGCGATGTATTATACTTCCGGTCGCAGAGGGATTTGTTTACTAAAATGGACGCTATGAGAGCTTACACACTGGACTGTTTCCCTGAAAATATTTTAATTGATATTTTATCCTATTTAAATGTACAAGAACTCATTCGCAATGGAAGGTAAAATGAAATATATGTAAACATATATTTAAAAAACAAATAAACTCATTTTAATACATTTCTTGCCTGAATCAGAAGTAGTTTTGGTGGATTAAATAGATTTACATAACTGTTTTCACGTTTACAAAAAAATAAGTACGTAAAAATAAAAGATATATATATATATATATAATATTAATACTCTGTGGAGACATATTATGTATATGACTGCTTTATTAGTACTTTGACTGTGTCTGAAAACATTACCAAGTTGTCACAGATGCTTTGGTGCAACAACCGGAAGTAGCAAATAAAATAAAAAGACAACCTACCGTTTTTTTGTTGTTGTTGTTGTTGTTGTTTCTTTGTTGTTGTTTTTTGTTGTTGTTGTTGTTTTTTTTTTTTTTAGAGGTTTGTGTAATTTTTTAGCATGACTTTGATTTATTATTTTGATGTGTAGAGTGTGTAAGCGTTGGAGAGCTTTAATAAAAGACCAGAGACTCTGGAGAACTGTGGACCTTTCCACATGGAAACGGGTAAGATTCTCTGTTATCCTGTCCTCTGTCTTATGTTTGTGAATTTGAGATCTAAATAACATTTTATTTACAAAGTTTTATCTTCAACCATCTCGGTTCGTACACACTTTCGAGTGACATTTCGTTTTCCCTCACGATTCAAGAAATGAATGATTGAGTGGGATGCAATTTGTGTCTCATTGATATTTTTACAATTAGGTATGTAACATAAAGGTAAAAGACACCAAAACTTTAAAGACATCAAAAATTTAAAAGATATCAAAACGCTTTGTTGGTTTAAGCAATGATGAAAACAGTCATTGTCAAGTCCAAGGACAGGACTGTGTCCTACTGTGACAGGACCTACTGCATTCGATTCACTACCTACTGCTCAGCCGTTGATACAGTACGTACTGATCAGTATAAGGGGTAAGCATGAATACAATCCGGAAGTACTACATCCGCCATGTTGGTATTGTCATGTGTCAGTCCCTTTGCCTTATGGGATAGCACAATGTCCACAGTGTCCTATGGTTCCATACTGCAGAATCTCAGCAGAAGCAGGTCAATTCAGATATACTACTCATTTGGCATACTGCTTTTCACCAACTGTATAGTAGTATAGTAGGGATATTCAGATGCGGCCCCAGGACTAGCCAAGTCAGGACCAAAGGAGGCCACGTGGAGATCAAGTCCAAGGGAAAGTGAGAGAGAAACCCATCAAATCCATTTTAAGACCAAGTCTTTACTTCAACTAGTTGGCTTAATTTGAAACTGCACCAATGATTAGTCTGTTTTCTAGAAGAAGGAGTTATTTCTTGGTCAAATTTGTGCATGCAAAAAGACAACACGCTTTATTTTTACAAACACTTGGTTGAGACCCAGACCATGATTAGCAAGACCAATGCCCAAGACCAAGACAAGTCCAAGTTAATATGCCAGTAAATCCAAGACTAGACCATGTCAAAAAAGGAAACATCTTGAGACTGGACTCAAGTCCTTCAGACCTAAAGTGGTCAGACACAATCAGACAAAATTTACCTAAAGGGGAAAGGATGCAGGATGTTCTGGAAATGGTTACTTTAATTTCTGGCACACTTTATGTGGATGAATTTAGATCTGTGTATTTGTGTATATGCACGTACAGTGTTCTACAGTAAGCATTACATTAATCCCTTCTATTTGTGTGTGTGTGTTTGTTAGGTGACCTCGCGGGTGCTCTGGACGTTATTGCGGCAGTATCTGGGACGCGGTGTATGTTCTCTACACCTGCGTGGATTGCTGCAGAGTGCACGTGGAGGGTCATTCCTCTCAGAGCCATGGCTGCAGACCTTGAGCTCAAAATGCCCTCGACTCCGCAGACTCACTCTTACTCACACGGACCTGCGTGGCCTGCACAGCTGCTCCTTATTACCTCCTAGCTTACAGGTGATAACATGTCCCGACAGTTGCCACTGGGTCAATAAGGGTGGAGCTGTGGTTGAACATATTATACAGATTTCATTATATCATATAATCACTGAGCCTTCACTTCTTTTATTGCTAATTATTTTATTTCATAAATAGCAAGCTAGAGTGTGGTGGTCATGCGATGTAATCAAGTTTGTGATTGGCCTTTCAACCGTAACAGAATTTTTTTAACTGTTAAGTAACTTGAAACAAGATTTTTTTTTTTAGGTGTCCATAATAACAGTATTGTACATGCTTACTTTACAGGTGCTAGAACTGCGCAGCTGCGAACTTTCACCCGGCTTTTTTACCCAGAATCCCTTGAAGCTGGTGCAAACTGTCCAGAAAGGCTCAGGGAAAGAATCTCAGACCACTTCTTCTTCCTGTAGTTGTGTTATCAGAGCACTAATTCTGGACAACGTGCCATCATTCACGGACCAGCACCTAAAGAGTCTGAGCTCGTGGGAGCACCTGCAGCGTCTGGAGCTGCGCGATGTGCTACGTGTGACGGTGGCAGGACTGAAGGGCTGCACTCCACCTGGACCACATGCACTGAAACACCTCACACACCTGGAGCTGGAGGGGTTCAGCCGGCACCAGATGGCAGCGCTGGGCCTGGCTGAGGGTTGGGCAGGGCTGGAACATCTAACTCTTGGCGGGCGAGAGGTTGCGCCCGGTCTGCTCTGCCTCAACCGCCTGGTTGGGCTGCGCTGCCTGCGCCTGCGTGGCTGCAGACTTACAGAGACATTGGTACTGCGCAGCTGCGGCACACTGAAGGAGCTGCGCATGCTAGAGTTCCTGCAGGTGGAGTTTGCAATAGAGGCAGAGAGAAAAGACAGCGATGAAAGGAGTGAAAATGACCCGATGCCTGGACTCAGACAAGCACTGTCCAACCTGCTGCCCAAGTGCAGTGTGCTGTTCACGCAGTGTACCATTATAGTTGGTGCAGACTGACACATAGGGTTGGGTGATATGGTAATTATTACAATTATTGTAACCAGTGCAGTGGATTTAAATTGATCAGACAAAGCCTATTAATAAACAACTATACACTATAAAATCTGCCTAGCAACAAGTAGCCAATTGGATGCTAGATGTATTTAGACCAATCACAGAAAGCCTACTAACAACCAGTGCCATACAGTCAAATCTGCCTAGCAACAATTAGCCAATTGGATGCTAGCAACTTTTGCCATTTTTTATATATATATATATATATATATATATATATATATATATATATATATATAGAGCAGTTTTTGCTTTTCAGGAATAAGTTTCTTTAGAGAAGAGTATTTTGGTGATTGTTTGAATGAATTGCTCATAGGTTTTTTAACATTAAACCTTTTCTTGTGTGTTGCATCTCTTCCAGCTTGTTAGCAACGCTCAGAAGAAACAAAATACCCATATTAAGTATCCTGAAAATGTACTGTAATAAAAGTGAAAGTTGTTTCACAGCTTACTGTTTTGTTTCTTAAGTTTGGAACTGTTGTATACTGTATTAATAAATTTAATGACTTTTAAACCTCATGCTTACATCACACAAAGAGTTTTATAGTATAAAATATATTGTGTAAAATCATGCTGTCGTGTTTTTAAATGATTTAATGAATTTTAATTATTGTACTCACTTAAGAATAAAGTGATGGAGTCAGAACAACATGTGTGTAGTTTTGGGGTCAAATGTTCATTGGATTGTTCATAACGAGTTCCTGCTCTAAATGTGGTAATTATTGTGTAATTAATGATTCGGTGCAAAATACAGCAATTCAAAATGTGTACTTTAAAAAATGTTTTGATTTAAAATGAAAACTAATATCAGTTTAAGTGTATGATAAAAGTGTAACCAAAGTTTAAAATAAATAAATAAATAAATAAAAACTTCCAGAGACCAGGGGTTATGGATGTCAAAAGAAATTAAACTTTATTCAACGTGAGACCTCTGCAGACAGTCTAAATTATGCAATCACACACAGACCTTTTTATACTTTTCTGAGCTAATGAGCTCATCGTAGGCGTGGTTTCACTTTTTTTTTGTTTAAAAAACAACTCAGCCCCTTTGCTACCATTAATTACTTCTGCTCATAGCTGTTTTATAATTGTGGTGTAGGATCAGTTAGCTGTTCGGGAAGGGTTCAGGAACTGGTAAGGACCACGGCTCACTACACAATGGGACACTGATGACTCAATTTCCAGGGACATGACTGTGTTGTACAACTTCACCACTGGCATTAATCAACAACAGGCAAGACATTATACAGTGTCTTCCACTAATATTGGCACCCTTGGTAAATATGAGCAAAGAAGGCTGTGAAAAATTATCTTTATTGTTTAAACTTTTGATCTTTTGTTAAAAGAAATCACAAAAATACTCTGCTCTCATGGATATCAAAAAATTGCAAACAAGAATTTTTCACAGCCTTCTTTGCTCATATTTACCAAGGATGCCCATATTAGTTGAGGGCACTGTATGTCATATAAATTTGCTTGCTTAATCACATGCGTTTCTGTCATGGAACTTCAAGCAGGATCGTAGGCTAACTAGTGGATTTTTAAAAATCATTAAACACTTAAAAGTCAAATAAAGTTAAAAATCGCTAACATACTGTAAGTAATCATCTGAGAGCTACAACAGCAATAAGAATCCCCTTACATTTGTAGACGAAGTCGGCTGAGAGTTCGTTCTGCATTTTTTTTTTGAGCTGAGAGGCTTCAGAAAACATGGTCATTTCCAGTAAGGAAACATAGTGAGCATCGATGTTCCCTGGTTTTTGTGATGCGTTGTGGGATTTTTACTGAGCGAACGTTCCAGTGCTTTAGAAGGATTTTGCGATTGGGACAGCCTTTAAGGCACACCTATTATGGTTTTGAAACGTGCCTAATTTTGTTTTAAAGGTCTCATATAATAGATTTACATGCATCCAAGGTCAAAAACACTTTAATGTGCTCATAATCTAAACTGCAGCATTATCTTTTTTTTCCCCATTGTCACAAACGACTCATTCAATGATCCATTCTAAAGGATTCAGTCTAAACTCCTTCTTTCAGAGAGCATACTCTGCTCTGATTGGTCAGATGTCCCAGTCTATTGTGATTGGTTTACCTACATTTACATTTACATTTATTCATTTAGCAGACCCTTTTATCCAAAGCGACTTACAAATGAGACAATACAAGCAAAACGATATATCAAGCAGAGAACAATGCAAGTAGTGCTACCATACAAGATCCATCAATTGAGTTCCAGTAGAAGCAAAGTGTGCAAAGTAGAGGTGTAAGTGCCAGAGTTTTGTTGTTTGTGTTTTTTTTTGTTTGTTTTTTTGTTTTTGTTTTGTTTTTTATGGGTTGGTTAGGTGTTCATGGAAGAGGTGGGTCTTTAGCTGTTTTTTGAAGATGGTGAGAGATTCTGCGGTCCAGATTGAGGTTGGAAGTTCATTCCACCACTGAGGAACAGTTAGTTTGAATGTTCTTGAAAGGGACCTTGAACCACGCTGAGTATGCACTACTAAGCATCGGTCATTGATTGATCGCAGATTGCGTGAGGGAATGTAAGCCTTCAGGAGAGTGTTGAGGTAGGATGGAGCTGTTCCAGACAAGGTCTTGTAGGTGAGCATCAAGGCCTTGAATTTGATGTGGGTGGCTACAGGAAGACAGTGGAGGGAGATGAAGAGGGGTGTGACATGGGTTCTCTTGGGCTGGTTGAAGATGAGGCGTGCTGCTGCATTCTGAATCATTTGAAGGGGTTTGATGGAGCTGGCTGAGAGGCCTGAGAGTAGTGAGTTGTAGTAGTCCAGTTTTGAGATAACGAGAGCCTGGACTAGTATCTGTGTAGCCTGTTCGGTGAGGTAGGGTCTCATTTTCTTGATGTTGTACAGGATGAACCTACAGGACCGTGCAGTTGTTGAGATGTGGTCTGTAAAGGTCAAGTTGTCATCGAGAATCACCCCAAGGTTCCTGGCCGTCCTGGTTGGCTTGAGTGTGGTTGAGCCGAGCTGTACAGTGAGGTTGTGGTTGATTGAGGGACAGGCGGGATGACGAGAAGCTCAGATTTTGCCAGGTTGAGCTTAAGGTGGAGTTCCCTCATCCAGACTGAGATGTCCGGCAGGCAAGCAGAGATACGTGCAGAGACGGATGGATCGTCAGGCTGGAAGGACAAATAGAGCTGGGTGTCATCAGCATAGCAATGATATGCAAAGCCATGAGACTCAATCACCTGCCCCAAAGATGTAGTGTAGATAGAAAAGAGCAGTGGACCCAGAACTGACCCTTGTGGAATGCCAGTTGTGAGTTGCTGAGTTTCAGAAATACCTCCCCTCCATGATACCTTGAAGGATCTGTCTGAGAGATAGGATTCCACCCAACGCAGAACTGTTCCAGTGATGCCCAGGCTGGAGAGCCTGTCAGCGTGTATCAAAAAGGAAACGCCCACTACCATAATGAGTTTCAGCTCCATCTGTACGTGAGTAGCCATGAAGACCAGAGGCAGGGCTTTTTGTTACTAACCTACGTAGGTTAGTACAGGAAGTAAGTCTGGAATTACTAACGACTCCTTTCAGCTGTTCAGAATCGCTTCCTTCTTTTAGGAGTCAATAACTCAGTTTGTCGTGTGCTTTGATTTTTGAAACTTTGCAGACTTTTTACATTCACAAACAGCTGTATAACACACTACATGAAAGGTAATATTTGAAAAAACATAATGCACTTTAAAATGGCCGACTCCCTGATCAGTGCCCTGACTACTGAACTAGGGAGCTGGTTGAGGCGCACCCGTATTGAGCTAACTGAGACGCACCCATGGACACTTCTGTGACACTTAACGCAGGGGTTCCCAAACTTTTCCAGGGCAAGGCCCCACAAATGGCATTAACATTTGACCGAGGCCCCCTTTTGCAAGATGTCTTTAAAACACATTAAAAATACAGACTTCTGAATATATACCCCCTTTTTTTATTAATAATTACATCTTACATCTTTACATTACATTATATTAGGAATTGATTGTGTTTGTGTATGGTTGTCTGAGAGTGAGAATTTATTTTCACACCAAATTGTTGAGGCCCCCCGGGCGCCCCCTGGTGGCCCCCACTTTGAAAACCACTGACATAACAGAACGCAGATGAGTGTTTGAGCGGAGAGGCTCCAGGCACCTCCTGTCCAGCAGGGGGAAATAGTGATCACATTAACCACAGCAACCACGAGGAAAATAGCGTTGCTGTAGTAACGGGTAGGAGAGACGCTTTCGGCTAACTCTTTTGCTAAATACTCTGTTTAAATATGACTGTGTGAAGTGAATGTGAAAAGTTGCATATATGACATGGCTACGTGAATAACTGAAGAGCAAACTAACCGTTATTCTCCTCTACTGCAATCTAACTTGGTAAGTCTGAGACCTAAACGGAGCTTTAGCTGTTAGTTCAAAGAGATGTATTCAGTTAAAAAAGCATGACCCTTTATTAAATCTATTCTTAATAAAAATTAATAAATACTGCGTGGTCACTACTTATTAACGTGGGAACGAGTTGTAGCCACAGTTTACTCAAATTTACTGAATAAGTTCTGTGTTAAATATTACCTATAGATTATTTGGTGTTGTTGTTGCTAAAAATATGACGTCATTTTTAAAATACTTTTTAATGTTTCTTTTTATACCAATTCACTGGAATTCAATAGAATGTTATTTCTGTGTTAATGTTTGGTTGGTTTAATTTATATTTTTATATATAAATTGTGTTTTACCAGAGTGACCCTGTTGACTTTTTCTGGACATGTCCGTGATAAACAGCCTCGTCCCAGCTCGGTTTCTCATCCTCACTGCTCACCTAGTGATAGTCATCAACATCTTCTGGTCCCGGGTAAACACACACACAGTCGCACACACAAACACAGACAGACAGACACACACACACACACACACACACACACACACACACACACATATGTTCACTCTCTCTAACAGTACCAGACAGCTCTGTCATTGAAAAATAAAGGTACTTCTCCTTTTGTTGAAAATGTGAAAACTGATAAAATACGAAGTATGGAATAAAACACTTGGTGTCATTCTGTTATAGGAACGTAACCAACGATAGGGAGGTGTGATGCCAAGTTGAGTTTCTGTTACAATGAATTTGATTATGTTCCCATCACAGCACATCCAAAGTGTTTTTCATTCACTCCTATTATATCACAGCAATTTGCGAACACAAACTTTTGTATTTATTTATTAACGATAGATGCATTTTTAGCTGTTTATTGTTACACTTAAAGTTAAGTTAGTTCCTATTATCACATACATTACAACAGCTATATGTAGTCATTCCACCCACCTCTCTTTTCTTCTCTCTCTTGGAGTTAAAGTCCTCCGTCCTGAAGACTTTCCTGTTGCATAAACATTAAAGGAGCAGCTTTATCTCTGACTGTTACAAAGCACTGACACTGGAGACGTCTTCCATAAATGCTGATTAAATGTCTTCTCTCAGGAAACTTCACCATATCAAAGAAATACATACATTTTTCAGTCCTTTTATATGGAGCACCCACTGTACAAGTCCTTGTGTCAGATGTTGATACAGAATTTTTTTATATATAAACTTGTGACTTGCTTTGCAGCTGGAACCACTGTCAGAGCTGCAGTTATTGAAACATAATCATCTCCACTTTCATAAGCAGGTCATGGTGACTTGGAAACATTGTCTCTCAGCAGACTTGCTCTGTATATGGATTGATTATGTACAGTATTTGTACAGGAATTTATAGATGGAACCCACACTGCAATCATTTCAGCTCAACATTATTGTGTTTTACAGGGAAACAATGTTCAATCGTGCTTACCGCTGGACTTCACAGAGGAGCAGTACACGACCGAGGACAACTGGTAAAAAAAACAGCAATATACAATAAAATAATTACCTAAGATTCAGTGGTAGGGCGCATGGTGGCTTAGTGATTAGCATGTTTGCCTCGCACCTCCAAAGTTGGGGGTGTGATTCCCACCTCTGCCCTGTGTGCACAGAGTTTGCATGTTCTTCCTGTGCTACGGGGGTTTCCTCCCGGTACTCTGGTTTCCTCCCCCAGTCCACAGACATGCGCTGTAGGCTGATTGGAATCTCTATATTGTCCATAGTGTATGAGTGTGTGATTGTGCCCTGTGATGGTTTGGCACCCCATCCAGGGTGTCCCCCGCCTTGTGCCCCGAGTTCCCTGGGATAATGCTCCAGGCTCCCGGTGACCCTATGTAGGATAAGTGGTACAGAAAATGGATGAATGTATGGATGGATTCAGTGGTAGCCTGACCATAAGGGTAGGATGTGCAAAACCATATCCTGTATATCAGCTGTTCAACAAATGTTAATCTTTACCAAGTCCTCATTCACAACACCATAAATTTTAAATTCTGTATAAATACTAATTACCTCTTTTGAGTGACCAACTATTTAAAAATGTTGCTGTGTGGCAGAATATAAGGTTATGATTCATCGATTTGCTCATCTTCCTAGATCATGGGGCAGCATGCTCGCTTAGCGCTATAGAGTTATTATTGCACCTAATGGTCAAAAATTGGAACTGCAAAAGTGCTAATAGAGACCCTTTGCGGCAGGACTCACGCTGCCCCCTGCTCACTGAAGGAGGAGCAACAGACAGGACCGTTAATGACAGGACTGTCAGATTGGGCTAGATTAAAAATACTCCAAAGGCAAAGTGTAAGTGCAGACAGTGTGCTTATAATGTATGGAACCATTTCTCTTTCAAGATATATTGCAAAGAGGGAAGGGGGGATTATGGAATGGACAATGTTCGTGCATCAGAAATGCTCATGCACCCTGGTGACCTCGTTTCAACATGCACATGATGAGAAAAAGGAGAAAAACTTTAGCCAAGCTTTAGCCTACAGTAAAGTATGATAGCCTCTCGATTTCATTTTGTTTGATGCCATTACTAATGTCGTCATCCTCTCTATGGTCATATGCTGCTGCTGCTAAGATTTATTGTCAGGTTGTGTTATGTGAGCTAGCTCTTTGTATCCATGGTGACAAGTCTACGAACAAAAAATATGTCCGTCAACTCGGATCTGCGAACAGCTTCAGCAGAGTGATGTTCTGAAGTATTAGTGAAAACGATATTGTGCTTTTTCATATTGTGGTATAGCATATAACTGATCAGCCACATCTCTAGACCCAGAATTGCATTTGCTTTGAGTGTCAAAGTATTTACTCTCTTTTTTTTTTCTCTCAGGTTGATTATTGCTCTATCAGTAACTCTGTGTTTATTTGCCATTGAATTGTTTGGATTCTTCTCCGGCGTCTCGATGTTCAACAGTAACCAAGGAGTGCTGTGTATCCTTACTGATGTCATTCTACACATATACATGCCTTTCTCCTTGTCATATTTAAGTTCCCTATTCTCTATATACTCTGGGTGGACAAATTCTAAATGAAAATTTGCTAGATCAACCGGACGGAACCGGATGGAAACCTGACTAACCAGCCTTTTTGTAAAATGTGTAGTACATTTTTCCTGAGCTTGTCTCTCCAGCCATGGTGTGTCACTGCAGCGCATCTGTCTCTTTGTCTTTTTTCATCATCCAGCAATGGGAATGCTGGGTTTACTGGATAATCTTCGCATTTTGCAGGTGAGCAAGAACAACACCACACATCTGTGTACTTTAGACACAGAGAATTAAATAATGTAGAGGGGTAATGATGCCCTCCAGTCCGATTTGATTTAATTCACGAGACTGGCTTCACGATTCGATTCAATTCGATTCTCAGAATATCTTGAACAAGCTTTTTAATGAAGAAAAATTATAACTGAAAAGACCTTTTTTATTTATGAATCATAAACTGTGCAAAATAATGTGCAATTTTGATTGTATAAAAGATAATAAATCATAAATTGCTATGAACAGAGGGTTAGTATTGTGAACAACATGTACTACAGATTCACCATATCTTAAAAATAAATAAATACATTTATAAATTCTCCCAAAAACTTTGCGATGCCCACATTTAGCAGCTTCTTTCTTGCTCAATGTAGATCACAGTGGTGTGGGGCTGGTGTCGTTTGAAAGCTACTGAAGAGCTCTTTTTAATGGTTATAATTAGAGATGCACTGATGTATTGGCCCATAATCGGTATCGGCCGATAAAGGCAATTTTTCACACTATGGGCCGATAGTTTAAAAACATCTGATGATCAGGGCCGATTATATCCTGTCAATCAAAAGAAAGCGGGAAAACACATCGATTTTGTGCTGTGTGTAAAGAAGATGTCTCTTGTGTGGAATGATGACAAAACTGCAGTTTGTAATCTCTGTAATCTCTGCACTGATAAAAAAATTTTACACCGGAAGTGAGCAGCAGTGAAGCGGGAGTTTCAGCGTTGGGTCTGAATGAGGTCAATGATGAAGTAGAAATGCTTTTATTTGTGGTGAGTGACTGTGAGACTAACAGGAGGTTTTTTAGAATTCAGTCAATTAATTCTGTTAATATGAATTAATAACATTCAATAAGTTAAGAAATCTTCCTTTAATCTTCAGAATTTAGTTCATGTGTTAATGTTAATTAGAGTAATGTGTTTTCTGTTTATGAGACCAGCTACTGTGAAACAACTTGTTGAAATGGACAGAATAAAGTTTTTATTTGCATTTCTTTCAGAATTATGGAATTAATTATTATTAATTTAAATGAAGGTATAAAAGGCAGAACTATCGGTATCAGTTATCAGTATCGGCCGATATTGCTCTGAATAATCGGTTATCAGTATCGGCCGAGAAATTTAGTATTGGTGCGTCTCTAATTATAATGTAGTTGTGTAACTGTATAACCTATAATGTGTGTTGGTTGTTGTGATCCAGGACTATCAGTCACTCCACTAGTGCAGGTGATTCCCGGTAGTGGCACAGGCTCTCCATGTAAGAATGCTTTCATGTGATCAGCATGCTCTCTATATATACAGTGGAGATCAAAATTAGAGAACAACCGACAATTTCATAAATTTCAAGGTCACTGCTTAGTCCTATTTGAAGTTATACTAACAAGAGTAGAAGAGCAGATTTTTAAGCATATTTCATAAGTTAAATATATTCTGAAGCACAGTATAACTTAAATGGGACATTTGAAAAAGAACTCTGATCAAAATTGGAGAACACTTTCAGATACCTCCCAGTTATTGGTGTTAATCTGGCACCTGGTGCTAATTTCCTTAATCTGACAAACTGTATTTAACTGGAAGCATTCCTGTTAGGATAACTTTCCAGTTTTCACTGACTTTGCAAGATGGTGAGTCGCTCTAAGGTGAATGAAACCCTGAGACAGCAGGTTGTCCCGATGAAGGCCAAAGAGATGGCCCTTTCAGCCATTTCAAGAAAAGTTGGTCGTTCCAATTCTGTGATTTCTAAAATATTGCAGCTTTACAATGACAATTTTAAATACCCACAGCTAATATTCCTTCAAATTTTGGAGCGATGAGGATTAACAATATTTCAGAAAACATCGTGTTTATAAATTGTACTCTAATATTGATCTATAACTATATGGGTTGCACAGATTGTGTTCAAACGGTGCAACTGCATTAAATGCATGATTAATACAATGCTGATTTCCACGATGCACATCGTTACATTTTTCATCATGACGTCATCACGATGTGATGTTTTGTGTATAGTGTCGCAATGTATCGTTAGACCCCTACTCAGTTGTGATCAGTGTAGTTTGTTTACATGGGAACAATAAAGATCCCTTTCTCTTTCTGTCTTACAGTGTCATTCCTGCCCTGTGCGAGCTGGTACTGATCATAGCTGTGTTCGGACTGAAAAAGAAGCCGATGTGAAGGTTTAAATATGTGTCCTGTCCCTCAGTATGACGTCCACATTAGTAGAACAAATCTACTGTATCTGTAACTTTATAATGAGCCATGCAACATCAGCATTGGTGGATCCTCCAGGTCAGATTTTGACTTCTCATCCAGATTAAATGTGACACATTTGAACATAAAGGGCTACAGAGCTGGTGTGACTCTTATTTCAATATGTAACAAATTATGTCAGCAAAATTATTATTTTATAATTATTTTAATTAGGACAGTACCATCAGAGAGCCTTGATCAGAGATCTAACATGTGAATGCGGTACATGTTAAATACACCATCCTACACATAATAGTTCTTGTCAATACTATTCCAATGTCTTTAGATCTGTATTGTATAGAATTGTATAGTGCTGAGGGCTTTCCCCTGAATCATGTATAATACTGCATTCCACTTACCCTGAGTTCACAAGTAGGAATTTCGACTCTGATGGGGATTTTTTTGTTTGTTTTGTTTGTTTTTTCACAATTATTTTTTCACCATTGTATGCAGTGTTGTACATGATTGAAAGAAGCTTGCAATTATTTCTAATTGCTTCAAGTATTTCTAGACGCTCAATAAAGCTGACCATGCACTACAAGGACCCAGCATATATATAGTAAAATAATTGTAAATAGAATTACAGTGAGGGAAAAAAGTATTTGATCCCCTGCTGATTTTGTACGTTTGCCCACTGACAAAGAAATGATCATTCTATAATTTTAGTGGTAGATTTATTTGAACAGTGAGAGACAGAATAACAACAAAAAAAAATCCAGAAAAACGCATGTCAAAAATGTTATAAATTGATTTGCATTTTAATGAGGGAAATATGTATTTGACCCCTCTGCAAAACATGACTTAGTACTTGGTGGCAAAACCCTTGTTGGCAATCACAGAGGTCAGATGTTTCTTGTAGTTGGCCACCAGGTTTGCACACATCTCAGGAGGGATTTTGTCCCACTCCTCTTTGCAGATCTTCTCCAAGTCATTAAGGTTTCGAGGCTGACGTTTGGCAACTCGAACCTTCAGCTCCCTCCACAGATTTTCTATGGGATTAAGTTCTGGAGACTGGCTAGGCCACTCCAGGACCTTAATGTGCTTCTTCTTGAGCCACTCCTTTGTTGCCTTGGCCGTGTGTTTTGGGTCATTGTCATGCTGGAATACCCATCCACGACCCATTTTCAACGCCCTTGCTGAGGGAAGGAGGTTCTCACCCAAGATTTGATGGTACATGGCCCCGTCCATCGTCCCTTTGATGCGGTGAAGTTGTCCTGTCCCCTTAGCAGGAAAACACCCACAAAGCATAATGTTTCCACCTCCATGTTTGACGGTGGGGATGGTGTTCTTGGGGTCATAGGCAGCATTCCTCCTCCTCCAAACACGGCGAGTTGAGTTGATGCCAAAGAGCTCCATTTTGGTCTCATCTGACCACAACACTTTCACCCAGTTGTCCTCTGAATCATTCAGATGTTCATTGGCAAACTTCAGACGGGCATGTATATGTGCTTTCTTGAGCAGGGGACCTTGCGGGCGCTGCAGGATTTCAGTGCTTCACGGCGTAGTGTGTTACCAATTGTTTTCTTGGTGACTATGGTCCCAGCTGCCTTGAGATCATTGACAAGATCCTCCCGTGTAGTTCTGGGCTGATTCCTCACTGTTCTCATGATCACTGCAACTCCACGAGGTGAGATCTTGCATGGAGCCCCAGGCCGAGGGAGATTGACAGTTCTTTTGTGTTTCTTCCATTTGCGAATAATCGCACCAACTGTTGTCACCTTCTCACCAAGCTGCTTGGCAATGGTCTTGTAGCCCATTCCAGACTTGTGTACGTCTACAATCTTGTCCCTGACATCCTTGGAGAGCTGTTTGGTCTTGGCCATGGTGGAGAGTTTGGAATCTGATTGATTGATTGCTTCTGTGGACAGGTGTAAGAGTTTAAGAGTGTGCTCCTAATCTCAGCTCGTTACCTGTATAAAAGACACCTGGGAGCCAGAAATCTTTCTGATTGAAAGGGGGTCAAATACTTACTTCCCTCATTAAAATGCAAATCAATTTATAACATTTTTGACATGCATTTTTCTGGATTTTCTTGTTGTTATTCTGTCTCTCACTGTTCAAATAAATCTACCTTTAAAATTATAGACTGATCATTTCTTTGTCAGTGGGCAAACGTACAAAATCCGCAGGGGATCAAATACTTTTTTCCCTCACTGTATTATTATTATTATTATTATTATTATTATTATTGTAGTAGTAATAGAAGTAGCATTAGCATTACTAATAATATTATTAGTATTTCAATTAATAAATAGCACAGTTCCCACAAAAATAAAACAATATGCACAAATATCACAAATAAAAATTGGTTCATACTGTAAATATCAAAACAAAAACACATTCATAACATGAATTTGGGAAATCTGCTGCATTATTTAATTAATTTGTTTGTTTATCTAATTAAGTATAAACAAGCTCACATATTTACACTGCTAGGGGGGTATACAATTGTATACAAGAAATTTTTATAAATTACAGATCTTTATAGTTTTAATTGTGCTCGGTTTTAAGCAGAGATGGTAAGATTTTTCTGATATTGATACTGAACCCTTGAGTATAAGGCAATACCCATCCGATATTGTTTTCTTTAAAAGCTACTAAGCATTACCATGTTTTTATTTTTACTAAAGCACTTGACAGTTAAACTTTTTAATACAAAAATCACTTACATAGTAAATATAATAAATATAAAGTATAATCATCCTAACAAAGAAAAAACAATAAAATAAATATTTATATGTAAACATTTCCAGATTCAAAAATAAAATTATTTTCCAAATACAATTTCAATCTTTGCAATTTGTTAAAGGATTTGATGTCCGTTATGTTTTCTCTGATATCCAATCCAACAGGTGTTTTTTTATTTATTTTGGTGGATTTCTATTATCAGCCTGACACTGGGTATCGGATCAGTGAAAACTCTAGTTTTAAGGAGTCAAAGTAATGTGTCATTACCCTTTTAAAACAAATAATACATGACATCTTACTTAAACATACAAATTTACGGATATGAAATTTAGCTGCTATTGATGTGAGATTTGTACGTGTATGCACATACACTATATGGCCCAAAGTTTGTAGACACCTGACCACACTGACCACAATGATATGTGCTTGTTGAACATCCCGTTCCAGATTTAGTCCACCCTTTTGCTGTTATAATAAGCCCCACTCTTCTGGGAAGGCTTTTCACTAGATTTTGGAGCATGGCTGTAGGGATTTGTCTATTCGGCCACAAGTACACTAGGGAGTTTGAGAGGGGTTGAGGTCAGGTCTCTCAAGTTCTTCAGGCCACTCAAGCTCTTCCACTCCAACCTTTGCAAACCGTGTATTCATGGACCTTGCTTTGTGCACAGGGGCATTGTCATGCTGGAACATTTTTGGGTCACATTCTAGACAATTGTGTGCTTCCAACTTTGTCGCAACAGTTTCTGGCCATCACACCACATATGAGTGTGATGGCCAGGTGTCCACATACATTTGGCCATTGTGCACCTTTACAAAACCAAACAACACTTAGGAAACAACAAATTTAAATCTTCACCAGCCAATCAGATTGCGAGAGAGAACACCCACATTATCCTAACATCACATCAGAAATAAGCTCAACCAGTCACCATGCTGCGTCCCAATTCGCCTAAATAGTATCCAAGATTATAATTAGTGTGTCCCAAATCATAGTATGCTGAAACATGTATCCCAAAGGTACCCGGACTGTCTGCTATTTCTGGTAGATTTTCAAAGTGTGGCTCTGTGGACACTTTTTCCGATAATATTTCCCACAACTCCTTGCTTGTGCAAGGGGAGGAGGGCTTTTGTGACGGTTTGCTTTGCTGAATTCAAGGATGCATTTTCGAGAGATATAAATGAAATGTGGAAAAATAAATCAAGCAAATGATAGATTAAATTATATAGTATAAATTATATAAGGAATAATGAATGTTTATGGTGACAGTGACTACGTTTACATGGACAGCAGTAATCTAATTATTGACCTTACTCTGATTAAGATAATAATGTGAATAAGGTGTTTACATGAGTCGCTTTTAGAATACTCCTGTCATGTACCCGTTTTACATGTTTTAAAACATAATTAGATTAACAGCCCGCGTCATTACGTCACCGCGCCACGCCGTCTGACGTCACTCCAGAATTTCACGTATCAACATACAGTTCGTCTTCGTTATGGGACCGTATACAGTTTTGGGTGTTTTTATTTAATTTTTTTACGAACGCTTTAAGTGCAGTTAATTATTTGTCATGCTGTACGCGCTAATAGACGACTGCTTGAAGCCGTGGGCTGCGTCCCAAATCGCGTAGTTACCGTCTATATAGTAGCCGAGATACATGTATTTTTCCCCACTGCAGGCCTATAGTAGGAAAGTATTCGGTTTGGGACACAGCCGTGCTCTCTTGTTCGCCGTAAAACGTAAAACTGCCGTGTGTGATCGTGTCCTGTCGCAAAATGCGGTGAAAACTCCCACACGACGTTCATAATGTGATTAAGGTGTTTACATGTCACTACTACACGTCCATAATGCGACTAAAACAGGAGTACTCCACCTGTCTTAATTAGATTATTGCTTACTTCGATTATGACCTTAATCAGATTAAGGTAAGTAAAAATTGCTGTTTACATGGTAGTTTCTTAATTAGAGTATCGTCTTAATCGGATTAAGAGTGGATTATTGTTGTCCATGTAAACGCAGCTAGTGTGTGTAACTAGGCAACAACCTTCTCTTCTGGTACATGAAGTGTTAGTGTGTCCCAGTACTTATATCCTCTTTTGCTACACACTCAAACATATGTACGTATTCTTCACCAAAAAAAGGAGTTCATACTTTTATTGCATATATGAGTAGGCGAATTGAGACGCAGCAATTGTCTCATGGTGATGAAATACCTCAGCCAATTAGTGATGGGAAGTTCGGATCATTTTACCGACCCGGATCTTTGAAACTCGTTCAGCAAAATCAACGAATCTTTTCCCGAGTCATTTCGTTCATTTAAACAGAATATAATTAAAATCTCTCTCTGTCTGTCTCTCTCTCTGTATCTGTATCTGTGTCTGTCTGTCTGTCTCGATATGTCCGGAAACGAATCACTCTTCTCGAGTCACAGTAAAGATTCATACAAATGAAGGAATCATTCATGAACGACACATCATTACAGCCAATCACAGATAGGAGGAAGTGACGTTGTTCGTTTTGAAAAGATTGGCGGTTTGTCCAGGAGAGAACAGCGCTACGACTGCTGCTGCTGCTAAACTCTAGAAGAAATTGAGATTTTAAAGCGGGTTATTTTATTTTTTATTTTTAGTACCTGTTGGAAACATGCAGGTAATTGAATTGACGTATTTATTTTAAGCTCAGAGTTATGAGTGTAGATTCGGGTTAGTCTGAAAGCAGGAATAAGACTTGTCCGTTGCTAAGGTATTTAAACCGGGATGTTATAAAATGGCGGAAAGAGAACAATGTTATATTAATATTTAAAAATGTGTCATTAATGTTTGGTTATTAGTATGGGTCTTAGTGGATTGTGTTATTATGTGTTATACGATTTATGATGAGTATTAAAGTAGATGCTAGCGAGCTAGTTGTCTAAGTTAGATTAGCGAATCCGTTTCCACACTTTTCTTTAAAACGTTTAACTAGTTAATGGTAGATGACGGGTTTCATTTGTGTTTCTGTTTTCAGAACAAGGAGAACCGTGAACCCAGAAGCCTCCTCACACAGGTAATAAACAATATACAACATGTTCAAGGCAAGACACTACAGTTGAAGAAGGGCGGGGTGAAGAGGAGATTATATATATATATATATATATATATATTATATATATATTATATATATATATTATATATAATATATATATATATATATATATATATATATATATAATATATATATATATATATATATATATATATTATATATAATATATATATATATATATTATATATTTTATATATATTTTATATATATATATATTTTATATATATATATATAATATATAAAAAACCAAAACGTTTTTTTAAATTTATTTTTCAGCATAAAATATAACCTACTGCATATCCTACAATAATGAATGTTTTTGCAAATCTTCAGATTTTTGGTTCTGTGTATAGAAATTTTTTTTTCTGGGAAATATAATATGGTTTAGTAGTTTTAATGGTACACTTCATTTATGTTGTAGTGCAATGTGCTGTACAGTCAAATAGTAAAAATAAAAGTATTGAAAAGTGGTGTTTAGACAGCATGAGGACAATGAAAAATAAATTATGATAGTATGAGTGGGAAAATAAGGGAAAGACAATATAGTATAGAAATTATATAAAGTGAAATGTACTTATCTACCAAATTAAGAAGATTTTTTTTTTTCAGTGTGTAGAGAGAATGTGGTGGATATGAGTGGATGACAACTAAAACATTTTTATATTTTTGTTGGTACAGTTTAAGCCAAGACATATTATAGGTGCATTTCATAAAAAAAAAAAAATATCTGGAACTTATTGACATGCCCAAAATGTCATTTCTACCTGTAGTGTCTTGCCTGAAGTAGCTGTGCATATCGAATATATATTATATAGTCTATATTAGGGATGTCACGATACCAAAAGTCTAGTCGGTACCGATACCAGAACTTAATCACTCACATGTGACCTGTTTGTGCGTATTGTGTGTATGTTGATCTTTACAACAGGATTGATATACTGCTTGTTTGTAGAAGCAGTGGAAATACTATTTGTTGCTTTGTTTCATCACCTGAGCAACTCTTCTTTTATTTTGAATACCTTCGGACTAGCTGGAAGGTAGTTTTGGAAAAGTCCTGTATTGTTTAAATGAAAAGTTATATTGTTTATTTGTGTTTGACAGACAGTTGGAGCTCTCAGAGAAGAGATGAACCCTGGAGCTGTCATGGGTAATACTAAACTCGACTTCATGAGAACTCTATAAAACATACCCTTCTTATCAATACTATTGTTGGAGCTGTAAATTATTTCTTTTTTCAAGGCACTGGTCCTGGCCGAGTCCCAGTGAAACCCAGCTCACAGAAGTAAGTTTAGCATCTGTGTAGAAGAAAAAAATCTTCTGCAGCACTGTTTGGGGGGGAAAAAAATCTGAAAATGTTAATGCACGTTTACTTTATAGTCGAACCTTTTTTTAAAAAAAAAAAACTTGGGACACCCTTCCATTTGTGAAGCAAGCCTCAAAACTTGATTAACTCTTTAGTCTTTAATTGCTTCCTTAGCACTCATTAGGAATAACAATTCCAGAATGTAATAAATAAAACCCAACAACCATGGGCCTATAAGCAGCTGACTGGGGATGTGAAAATGAAACTAGTTGATGCCTACAAAGCAGAGGAAGGCTATAAAAAGATATCAAACCACTTCCAGCTTTCAGTTTTTAAAATGTCATTAAGAAATGGCAGTTGAGGGGAACTGTGGCAGTCAAGGCAAGAATTGGAAGGCCAAGAAAACCTGAAAGGCGACACAAAACCCACAAATGATGGCACGGACCTGCTTGAAGGTTTAGCTGAGGCAGGAGTGGTGGTGCACCATTTTACTGTGCACCGTTGCTTGCAAAAACATGGTCTGCATGGAAGAAGCATCAGAGGGAACCATTATCTTTGGCCTCATTAAAAAAGTAAAGTATGATGTATACAAAACAAGCAAATTCTGGAACCATATGTGATTCAGTCAAGAAACTGAAGCTGAAAAGAGAGTGGCTTCTACAACAGGACAATAATCCAAAACATACTTCAAAATCCACCATGAAGTATGTCAAGAAGCTTTTGGAATGGCCCTCATAGTCCGTCGACCTGAAGATTATTGAAAATCTGTTGGTGAATATTAAACATGCTGTGCATGCTCACCAGCCCGAGAATATCTCCGAGCTAGAGGAGTGAATGAAAATTTGTTAAACAAGAATAGAAAGACACCTAGCTGGCTACAAAAAAGTGTAAGCTGTAATATCTGCCAACATTTTTAAGGTAATAAAAATAAAGTAATCGTGCATTAATATTTGCTAAAAAAGTTTCGTCTTTAAAATATTCTCGTTTTAGATGTTTACAACTTTTTACTTCAAACTTCTGCATACAAAGACGTCTGAAATAGTGCACAAGAGGTGTTTGAGAAGTCAGAGAAAAATTGTAGCTCTAGCGAAGCTGCTGTTGTCTCCAAATGGACATGTGATGGGACAGTACTACATTCTGAATTCCTGAGAATCTCTAGCAACTGTAACTTTTCTTGGGTTTATTACATTTCCTTTAATGTCCATTACATTGCAGGCTCTGAAGGGGTTAATTTATCTGTGAAATGGACTGCTGTTTGTTTTTTATTTTTTGTTTTGTTTTCCTTTTCTTTAAAAACCAGTGAATTTATTACATAATGTATAATCTGTGTCCCTTTTACAGGAAGTTATCAATTAAGGACTTTGATATTGGTCGGCCGCTTGGAAAAGGCAAGTTCGGGAATGTGTATTTGGCTCGGGAAAAGAAGCTGAAGGTTATCGTGGCGCTAAAGGTGCTCTTTAAATCCCAGATGGAAAAGGAAGGAGTGGAGCACCAGCTCAGGAGAGAGATTGAAATCCAGTCTCACCTCAGGTAGGTGTGGTGTTCTGTCTGTGTCTACAATGGCCGTGCCATTTGAGATAATCTTTGACCTGAAGTGAAAAGGTGTCATTCCTAAATATATATTTTTTAAAAATTGTATGGGTAAAAGAGCATCATGTCATCCTATGGCACAGACATGTGGTGTTGATTTGATTAATTCTGAATAAAAATATAGCTAGCTTTTCTTTTTCTTTTTTTTCTTTTGATAATTCTCATGAGCCATGCACAATTTTGTGTCTTGTTTGTAGGCATCCGAACATCCTGCGCTTCTATAATTACTTCCACGATTCGTCACGTGTTTTCCTCATTCTGGAGTTCGCGCCCCGTGGCGAGATGTACAAAGAGCTACAGCGCTGTGGTCGCTTCACTGATCAGCGCACAGCCACGGTCAGATTCCATGTCATCCCTAATTTAACTCTTAATGAATTCTGTGTATGGCGCTATTTTGAACTCTGTGTGTTCATGTAGTTTATGGAGGAGATTGCAGATGCTCTTCAGTACTGTCATGAGAAGAAGGTGATCCATCGTGATATTAAGCCTGAGAATCTGCTGTTGGGTTACAGAGGAGAGCTCAAAATTGCAGACTTTGGCTGGTCTGTCCACGCACCGTCGCTACGGTAACCCTCAATACTGTAGTTAACATGTTAGATTGCTCTGAGACTCTATAATTAATCTGTAACGGAAGCAGGGAGTTGATTTGATTTGGTGTGTGTGTAGGCGACGGACCATGTGTGGCACTCTGGATTATCTTCCTCCTGAGATGATTGAAGGGCATTCTCATGATGAGAAGGTGGATCTGTGGTGCATCGGTGTGCTGTGTTACGAGTGTTTGGTGGGAAATCCCCCATTCGAGACGGAGAGCCATTCAGAAACGTACAAACGCATCAGCAAGGTGCGTGTGCACACTATTTATATTATGACCTGATGCTTGTACCATGAAGCTAGTTGAACAAACTCAAGGTTATGGGATTAGTTTTGAGTTGACAAAACCAATCCAATCTGGCTTTATTGGTACCATGACGTTGGTTATCAACATACTCTGTCAACTCAGGCTTTGATCCTTAAACGATGATTAGTCCATGAACACGTGCACATAAACACGTGATGTCAGCACTGAACAGCCAATAGCGTTCAACATGGGGGGGTTACTTTTACAGGCTCACAATGAGAATAAACAATTTGAAAATTTGACCCCAACATCTTTAATGTAATTTCATATACTTTAAATGTAAATTGTTTTTAATTAAATGTTTCTCTGTGGAGTACTCTTCTTACAGCTGGGGAGTAGAATTAGTCTTGTCACTTTGCTCACAGCTGATTGGTCCGAGTTCTCTTACCCAGAACATAAACTGCAAGTTGGCCATGGAGCGCAAGTTATTATGGCGATGAACACCAGTAAAAGCCGAGCCATTTTCATGGTACCTAAAACCCAGGGTTGGTACAAACCAAACTGAAACTTGCTTGGCTAGCCACCTAAACCAGCTTCATGGTACAAGCCCCTGGCATCACTATCTGTTATCATTATGCGGTTGATTTTCTTATAACATCCTTTCTGAAACATTTTATTCCTCTTTTACTACAAAGTACAGCTAAATTGTTGCCATGAGATGAATGAGGTTCAGTTCTACAAATATCATCTTTGATATTTGTAACTATTACATATTTGTGCATATATTAAAGATTTGAAAAGCAAATTTACCTGAAGTTTGTTTACCAGGTCGATCTTAAGTTTCCCAAAGATGTTTCAGAAGGAGCACGTGATCTGATCTCCAAGCTGCTGAGACACAGCCCCTACATGCGTCTGCCTCTGAAGAGAGTTATGGAGCACCCATGGGTGAAGGCCAACTCGCGCAGAGTCCTGCCTCCTGTCTGTCAGCCCAAACCCACTTCTTCACACTAGCCTTAATTCCTACACAGTGCTTTTAATCTGTTTAATAAAAAGTATTTAATGAATTTGTTGATTCAGATGAGTAGTTTTTGTAGGACTTGGCATCAGTGTGATCATTTAGGGTTGGTGCACATGGTGGGGGTAAAAAGAGGTTGTGAGTCAAGATTTCCTCCTTACAAGTTTAGCTTCTGCTTGGTCTGTGATGTATAGCAACTGAGCCTGCTTTGTATCTGCACTGATTGGCCATTTAATTAGATACACCAACTGATGTTGGTGGTGACTTTTTGGCAGGTCCCTACTATTCCATCCGTCAATCGAAAGGCACCAAATTAGTGTGGAACATTAGCATGTCTACAGCAGAGATTATACCTAAAAATGTTTTCTCTCCACAGCACTACTGGTAGCTGGATATTTTTTTTGATTGACTGTTTTTCACCTCAGCTGTAACACAAATACATATATCTTGTACATTATTGTTTGTATTTTTCATACACTGTACTTTCTACGTGTTTTAGAGCTTTTATGGACTTCACTATTGGTGTTCAGGTTAGGCAGTGGTTCTGACCAGTGAAGAACATGCTTTAGTGGTGTGTTATGGGTTGTTATGCTACATGGAACCAGTTTAAGACATATTTGATGTTTAAATAAAAACCTGATGATTAATTACTGAACAAATCAATACTCCAGTGTTATTTTTAAAGGACAAACACTTTACACACTTCCCTCCTTCCCTTTTTCTGATCGAGTTTCTTCCGTTTACTATTGGTATATCTCTTTACATCCTCTAGTCAAGAAGTCACCAGAAGCTGGAAAAGTGATTCAAAATAAAGTACGTGGGTATTTGGTGGCTTATTAAACCTGAGGTTCTCAGAGCGGGGTTTGGGTTTTTGTCATTTGATTTAAAGGACCTTAATCCAAACCTGTATAACTCAAAAATGTTTATAATTCTAATTCATGTATAAATAGTTTGACCTAATTTGTTACCCGAGTGTAAAATTCAGGAAAGAGTGAATTTACCTTCAGGAAATATACGAAACAATATTGTATACCGTTAATCAGCTTAATATTTGTTGTCTTATGTTGATAAAATAGACATGTACTGAGGGGGATTGGCTGCAGAAAAACTGTAGTATTTAGTTGTATCTTCATGTGTTGTTTCTGCGGTGATTCTCTGAAATTTCCGGTTATTAAAAGGGGTTCTGGTTGTAAATTTTCACAACTTTTGAGAGAACTTGGAACATGCTCAGCCAGAAAGCTTTCTTTTTTTTCCGGAAGATGTCGCAACGAAGTGTTTCAGTCTCGCGTTATTTAGGAGGATATTCGACCTTGTATCAGGAGGTAGCGTGGCCGAGCGGTCTAAGGCGCTGGATTAAGGCTCCAGTCTCTTCGGGGGCGTGGGTTCGAATCCCACCGCTGCCAGCATCCACCTTTTAGTTACAACTCACCATAATTCAAAATAATGACATATTTACTAAATTAACTAGTTTTCAAATCCTTTTCGTTTATTCCTACTTTTCTGTACTTAGTGTGCTTTCTCCTCACAAAGACTGTTTAAACTAATTAAGTCTAAAACATCCCTAAGAAGAGTAAACTAATGTCTTATGGCAGGAAAAAAAAAAAAACAACAACAACAACAACGTGCAACAGCGGGAGAGAAAAAAAGATTTGAAAACCACTACACCAGATAATTTTAATTGCATTTCTTTTTCATAGCAACACGGATAAAATAATTTCTTCCGACAGACGGCGCCATTGCAGAAGAATTACCTAGCTTCTTCGTTATTTTTTCATCATATATTCGACACTAATGTAATAAATGAATGTATTTTTATTTACTGTATGTTCTTAAAGATTCCGGTAGCACTTCCGGTAGTGTACAGTATTTAGAACTATAATTTCCAGCACATTATACGATTGTCTTATTTTACTACTACTACTACTACTACTACTACTACTACTAATAATAATAATAATAATAATAATAATAATAATAATAATAATAATTTGAGCAAATTGAATGGAATTAAAACAATAGTAAGAATAAACATTAAACACAGAAGAAATTAAAAAGAAAATATTATTTATTGTTTCTGGTTTTGCATTTGCTATATTTTGCTAAAATAAAAACGCACACACTAGACTAAAATAAATAAATAAGTAAATAAATATATATATGTATGTAAAAACTTTTTTATATGTATATGCATAGTTTATTGCGTGCCTTGTATTTTACTTCCTGTGTTAACGGTCAATATCCGGTTCATTCATGTTCAACGCCGAAATCAAAATATTTCCAGAGACGGGCATTGAACTTCTACCCGAGTTCCCTAGATATCGTTTTAAAGCCTTCTTTTTTAAAATCATTGTAACAGCCCAGATGGCTGGTTTACCTCCGGGTGACCCTCAGCTGGTCGCCATGATCGTAAATCATTTAAAAACACAGGGACTTTTTGACCAGTTCAGGAGAGATTGCTTGGCGGATGTCGATACAAAGGTAAAGGGACTGTCTATGCTAAGCTAACGGGCTAATGTCAAGTTACGAATTCAATTTATCGTAGCTTTGTTAACGTAACCGTTTTAGATCAGTTTGGTTAAGCTTTGTACAGTATATTGATGTGTATGCAGTTTGCAATAATACATAAACATTAAGCGTGCTTCAGAGCTTGTGCAATACTATGGAGCAGTGTTCACTTCTAAATGTGTGCAGTGTTTTTATATGAACATTTCTTATGTAGTTCATAGGTTAATACCTATGATAAATATTCTTGCTCAGCATGGTTGTAAAGAGTTGTTATTTGAGTTACCGTAGCCTTCCTGGCAACTCAAACCAGTATCTAGAGATGCAAATCAGTAGTTTATGAAATACTCAAAGCACCTACAACCATTCCACAGTCAAAGTCATTGAGATTCCATTCCCAATCCCACCCCCCGCTGTTTGATCTGAAGATAAACGGAGTTGTTTCTGCATGACTTTATGCATTGCACAGCTGCCACTTGAATGCGTGATTGGATAATTATAGGGCTTCAACTAATGATTATTTTCGTAATCGATTAGTTGGCAGATTATATTTTTGATTAATCGGATGGGGGCAAACTTTCAGTACCATTTGTTCGTTTATTTAAAATAAAATCCACAAACTGAGTGTTACAAATATAAACTTCAGACTAAAACTTTAAACAACTGTTTGTCCAATTATGTAAGACTGAAAAGAACCCAATACACACACCAGAATATATATTATTCATTCAGGACTGTAGTTTCATTCAGTGCTTTTTAAAAAAAAAAAACAATGCATAAGTTTATATATTATATAATAGTGTTTATGCATTACGTTTTATAAAAGGTAACGTTGACTAACAGTAAACTGAAGAAAGTCATTGTCGGTGACTCTGGGTATCTGCTAAAGCTAGCGGCGTCACGTTACGTGCATATGATGTCATGCTCCATCGACTAGGAAGCGGCTTATACTGCCAGTTAGTAAAAAAAAACGGTAGTGTTCATTTTGAGATGATATTACCTTTCTAAAAATTCATACACTAGACGGTAGAGTACATGGAGCATAGTGTAAGTGTAGAGTACGTAGTAGTATACAACTTTAGTATTTACTCTCCGAAGCGTGTTTTCGGAACAGAAGTAATGTAGTGAGTAAACGCACCCTGTGCCTCACACAGACCGACTAATCGAAAATGAGATTCGTTGACAACGATTTTCATTATCGATTTTATCAATTAGTTGTTGCAGCGCTAGATAATTACATGAATTCCTAATAAAGTGGATGGCGAGTATAAGCTTCAATTGTGCCTCTGTTTCAGCCTGCGTACCTGCACCTGAGACAGCGAGTGGACAACTTTGTGTCTAATCATCTCTCTAACCACACATGGAGTCCTCAGCTCAACAAGAACCAGCTGAGGAACAGCATCAGGCAACTCGTGCTCCAGTACGTATCATCCGAGCTGGTTTACGTTTTATTTATCTCCAGTGCCTCAGATCTTTTGAATCTTGGAATATTCGTTGTTGTCTGTGTTTGCTGGAGGAATCCGTAACGTCAGACGTGCTCGGAGTTGAAGAATGGACAGAAAAGGATCACGTCAAATCGTCAGCAATTCAATCCAGCTGACTCAGCTCATGGTGCAAGTTGTTTATCGTTATGTATCGTTTATCGCAGGTCGGGCTTGTTGGAGCAGGGAGTCGATCGGATTGTTGCGCAGGTCGTTGACCCCAAAGTTCAGCACACCTTTCGGCCGCAGGTGGAACGAGTCGTCCGTCAGTTTCTGTCTCCTGGCAACCACGTGGAGGAGGAGGAGCCTGCACACGCCTTCACGCACGTGGGGGAAAACCAGGACGCTCAGCTGCCGTCTCCAGGTAACAGAGCTCACGCAGTTCTGAAAACGATTCATTAATTTCAAGTACAAATGTACTGCCCATCTTTCGTTCTTTCTTGCTCTCCTTTCATTTACTTCCCCATACTTGCTTGCTCATTTTCTTTACAATCCCTCTCACTCCACTTCTCTCCTTTCTTGTTCTCTCCTTCTTGTGTTGTTCTTCCCTTTCTTGTCATCTTTTTCTCACACCTCCCAGTCTCTCTCACTCTTTCTTTTTCTTTTCTCACTTTCTTCACTTATTAACCCACCCTCGAAGCTCTCTCTGCACTCTCTTCTCTACCCTGATGCACACATATTTTCTCTCTCCTCTTCCTTCATCAGCGAGCTCCTCAGCTCCGTTCTCAGACTCCGCCCTCTCTCAGAGCCACGATCCCTCTGTTCTAAAGACGCAGGACGGAGGAGAGGAAGACATGAGCCTGGTAGAGGATGATGAGAAGGAAGCAGAGAGGACAAAGGAGGAGGAGGAGGAGGAGGAGGAGGAGCAGGAAGAGAAGCTGGGAGGGAATGACGATGAGACGAGCAAAGAGCGGGAGGAGGAGGAGAGACAGAAAGAGGTGGAGATGATGGAGGTGGATCAGCGGTCAGAGGAGCCTGAAGATGTCAAGAAGGAGGAAGAGGAAGAAGAGCAAGAGGAGGAGGAGAAGCAAAAGAAAGGAGAGGAGGAAAAAGAAAAGAAAGGAGAGGACGTGAAAGAGAAGAAAGGGTCAGGGAAGAACAGGGAGGAAAGCAGCACCGACAAACTGCACATTCGCCAGAAAGCAAGAGAACGACTGAAAGAAGGTAACCGAGTGATCCGAAACATGTAAAAGCATAATTGTTAGTTTGCAACACAAGCTACAACGGCATTACAAGTTCTTTTTTTTTTTCTGTTCAGTTCCTTTGAGTTCTAACCTTTATGGAGTGCATTGAGGGAGAGCTTTAAATTGCATCCCACAATAAGAAACTAAAGGGAACTGGAAGAGAATACTTTTAGTTTATAAACTTGCTAAAATCCTCGAAACAGTAAAACAATCAATGAGCTGATCAGCTGAACCTGTTATAAATGAATTGGAAGTGGCTCACATATTACACATGGATCAGTAACACAAGAATAAAAGAAAAGTTATCAAATAAGGAAACCGATTTTGAGCTCAGCAACCTGAGCTTTACTGTGTCTTCCAGAAGATTTTTCAAATCCCTTAAAACTTTAAAGGGACCAGAAGTGTAATCCAGTCACTGGAACTACTGTTTAGGATTTATAAACGTGATATACAGTGGGAACTCGATGATAAGGTCCTTTATAAATAAATAAAAATGCTAGAGTAAGCTGATATAGTAACTAATGAAAGAAATTCAGACAGGTTTAAGTTGCGGTCATTTGTTTTTCTGATGCATTGAAACAGAACAGGGACAGTGGGATATGAAATATTTCCATGCCACAGTGTTGTTTTCCAGTCCTGGATTGTGTTTACTCATCTGTGTGTGTGTGTGTGTGTGTGTGTGTGTGTGTGTGTGTGTGTGTGTGTGTGGTGGTAGAATACTCTCTGGAGGACTCAGATCTGGAGGGTTTGAGTGACATCACAGTGAGTTCAGTCCACACGAGCGACCTTTCGTCTTTCGAGGATGACAGTGAGGACGAGGAGCCTCCTTCTGAATCCACAGAGGAAGGAGAGATCACCTCAGAAGGTCAGCCACGGCCCCTTTTAATTAATTACGAGACACTTGGCCTTTGTTTAAAGGTTGTTCTTTATACCAAAGCACTGTTGAATTCTCAAATCTGATTGGACTGGAGGTGTTGATGAATTTTCTATGACGGTAGTCTTGAGAGTAACAGGAACAAACTAGTTTGATACATTTTGCATTAACATGAACATTAACACTGCAAATTGATAGAAAGTATGATGGTGTTATTTAATAAATTAAAAATGAATTTTTTTTGGCAAGTCGTATTCAACAAATAAAACATTGGAGATTTGCTGGTATTGGAAAATAATCTGCTTTAGGATGGTCACAATAACTCCGCTTTGTGTCGGGCATCATCGCAACACCCCGTCGTTGATTACTTTCTTGAAACAGCATATCCCGAGAGTTTTATTCCTTACACAGTCGTCCTAGGAAACACATGAGTGGATTAGTGGTGGTGCTGCCCTTCTGCAATTTGCTAACGATCACATGGACAAGCCAGAAGGCTATAGGAAAAATGTTTTGTGGATGGATGAGACCGGAATAGAAATTTTGGTTTAAATTTGAAGCTCTGTGTTTGGAGAAAGGAAAACACTGCATTCCAGCATACGAACTTTATCCCATCTGTGAAACATGGTGGTGGTAGTATCATAGTTTAGGCCTGTTTTGCTGCATCTGGGCCAGGATGACTTGTTATCATTGATGGAACAATGAGATCTGAATTCTAAAGGAAAATGTCAGGACGTCTGTCCGTGAACTGAATCTCAAGAGAAAATGGGTCATGCAGCAAGAAAACGACCCTAAGCACACAAGTTGCTCTACCACAGAATGGTAAAAGAAGAGTAAAGTTAATGTTTTGGAATGGCCAAGTCAAAGTCCTGACCTTAATCCAATAGAAATGTTGTGGAAGAGCCTGAAGCAAGCAGTTCATGTCAGGAAACCCACCAACATCCCAGAGTTGAAGCTGTTCTGTACCGAGGAATGGGTTAAAATTCATCCAAGCTGATGTTCAGGACTGATCAACAGTTACTGGAAATGTTTAGTTATTGTTATTGCTGCACAAGCAGGTCACACCAGATACTGACAGCAAAGGTTCACATACTTTTCAGCTCACAGATATGTAATATTGGATTGGAATAAGAAAATGACCAAGTATAATATTTTTGTCTCAATTGTTTAATTGGGTATCTACTTTTAGGACTTGTGTGAAAATCTGATGTGGTCATATTTATGCAGAAATGTAGAATATTCTAAAGGGTTCACAAACTTTCAAGCACCACTGTTGTAACTGTGTTGTTATTACTTTGTATAAGATGATCTTTGATACGTTAAATGATTCTTAATTCTGTGTGTAGATGAAAAGCTTCAGAAGAAGGTTGCCGGAGAGGAATCTGATGAGAATAAGGAGAAAAAACCTCGTGGTTCCCGCCAAGGCTACATTCACAAACCTTTCCTTTACTCCCGTTACTATAGCGACTCTGATGACGAGGTTACAGTGGAGCAGCGACGTCGTTCTGCAGTGAGTGAGGGTTGCCCTTTTGAATCGCTGTTTAAGCTCTGGTCCATGATGTCTATTAAATTGCAGGGGGGTTTTTTTGTTTTGTTTTGTTTTTTTTAACAAAACAATGAACTGTAAACAAGTGTAACTAATTAGACATGCAGTTTCTCACAATGATGAAATGAAAGCTATGCTCTTGCTTATTGTACAGAACATGTGTACGTCTTGTACACAAAGGTGAGAAGGTTGAGGGTTTTATCTTTCCTCTATAACCTGTGATTTCTTTTAGTTTTTTTTTTTTTTTTCAGGCAAAGGACAAAGAGGAAAGACTGCTGAAGCGCCAACAGAACCGGGAGCGTCTTGAGGAAAGGAGGCGGCAGAAGGCAGCGCAGGCAGAGCTGCAGGGTGAGATGTACCCACCTTCGTTATCGTCATTATCGTTAACATAATTCATCGCTAATATAGTTGTAATATGTTTTTTGTGTGTTTGTTTATGTACTTTTTCTCCTCTTAGCAGAAAAGGAAAAGCAGGAGGTTCAGAGACCTCAAGCAAAAGAAGCACGGAAAGAGAAGAAAGTTCTGGAAAAGAAAGTGGCACTCAGCAGAAAGAGGAAGAGAGACTCACGGTGTGTGTGTGTGTGTGTGTGTGTGTGTGTGTGTGTCTGTCTGTCTGTGTGTTCCTCTGCGCGTGTCCACGTTTTATTCAAAAGTTGTTTTTTTTTTTTTAAATTTATTTGGAGTGCAGGAAAGAGGACGACTCTGGCAGCAAGAAGAAGAGTGACGGAGATCCTGAATCCGTAAAGAAAGATGTGAGTCTTTTGTCTCTCCCTCTCTCACATCCTTTCTCTCCATCTTTCATTCGTTTCTGTTACATCTCTCTTTAATTCAATCTCTTTTATCCTCCACCTTTCCCTGGCACGCAATCCTTGTTTCTCATTTGTTCATATGTATGATAAAAAAATAGCTTCTAACATAGATTATACACAGCTGTTCAAAATCCTTTACCATTATGTACATTACATACCATAATACAAACCAAGATCATGATTTTGAATGAAGTATAATATTCCTTAATATTCTACAGTCCATGCTCTCTATTAATGTTACAAGGCCAGATTTCCATTAAGGTCACAGGGAATGCACTGTAAAATATTTTTAACAATTTGTACGTAACCAAACCTAGTAAACATGTTTGCATGGTACCAAATATTAGTGTTATATTAAACATTGTGCACTCAGATGAGACTCTGATGGGCACACTTGATTGACATTTCACTGTCCGAGAGTCCCAGCCCACTACGCCATTAAAGCAGATATTATCTGCACCACCAGGAAGAATCGCGATTGTTTGGCCTACATGTACCGAACTACCACTACTGAAATATAGAATTGATAGACGTATAGATACCTTTACCTCTGTGCTGTGCTTCCCAGGTTACCTTTATCTCACTGGTATGTTTTTCTTGCAGAATTGCTTATAGGTAAATACCCACCCACTTTACATCCGAAGGAGAGAAATTGTGGCAAAGTACACATAGATATTGCAAAGTCACCAGTCAGACTTTTTACTGCGTATTCTACCACAGGACTACGAGAAAGCAGTCGTAGATTTAAGCATCCTAAGCCTAAAAAATACAGTGCCAATAAATTTGCAGTTGTCAAATGTTTTTATAAATATATAACCATGATTTAACTTATTGTTCTTAATCTCTAGTAAAGCTGCAGTCTTTGGTCCCCATTAAAGCGCAGTCCCTTAAATATAAGTGTTTTAATCCCCAATAAAAAGGCCCTGATCTCTGGTAAAGTTACAGTCCCTAATGTAGTATTGTCCATGTAGGATGCAGTGAAGTCCAGAGCAATCTCTCAGAAGCCTGTTAAGAAGCTGTCTGAGGAAGAGCAGCGGAGGAGGAAGAGCATTTCAGAGGATTCGGGCGAGCCACGCAAAATCCTTGACAAAAACCGTACACACTCGTTCATCCTGGACCTGGAGCTGGGAACTGAGGAGGCCCTTCGACAGCGAGGCAGTGGGAAGAATGAGCGACATGCTCGCAGAGAGAGAGAGCGAAAAGAGAGTGAGAAAGAGCGTGGTGTGTCAGATGAGCGAGCCAGGTACAAGCAGAAGCCAGAAAGTAAGAAAGGAGGAGAGGCTGTGGCAGAGGAAAAGGAGGGAGGGGTGGTGAAAGGTACAGTCGATGAAAAAGTAGAGAAAAAAGGGTCAAAGTTTAAAGGAGACAAGAAGGGCTCGGTGTCAGCAAGGGAGGGAAGGCTTTCTGTGACGGAGGGATCAGCCCCAGAGGAGGGAACGAGCAAGGATTTGAAGAAAGAAAAGCTGTCCTCAGAGACTATGAAAGAAAAAATAAAAGGGGAGAAATCATTGGGCAAGACTGAACCAAAACAGCATCGTCTGGATTCCACTGGCTCCACAGAGGAGAGGTCAGAGGGTGAGGCTGCTTCTGATTTCAACAGGAAGAAAGTCAAGCAAGCTAAAGACATTTTGAAACGGTCAAAAAGTCACCCTGAGATTAAATCTCTAGAGAAGGTCAAGGTCAGGCAAGATGGCAAAGATGTAGGTGCTGGTAGTAAAGACAAGAGCTCCACCTCAGAGGTTACCAAACATAGCTCAGACACAAAGGTCAAGAATTCAGAGGCAGGTCCAAAGGTCAAATCTATGTCAGAAAAAACAAGATCCAAGTCCAGAGACTTGAAATCTCAGAGTCCATTAATGACCAAGACAGACAAGAAAGCCCAAGGTCCAGAAGCCAAGGGTAAAGCAGGAGCGGCCCCTAGCAAGATGGACTACTCCAAGGAGAAGAAAAAGGAGGGAGTGACGAAAGAGGATAGGAGATTCTCAGAAGACCGTGAGAAAGGGAAGGATGCAAAGAGTACAAAGAAAATGACTGAGAAGAAGACAAAAGACTCAGAGAAGAAGGGAGGAGACAGTGAGAATGAAAGAAGAATCTCTGAAGCAGATGACCTTTCTTCCAGTTCCTCTGTTCCATCAACTCTTGCTGAAGAGGTACCGTGTGGAGGCAGAATGGCTTCTCAGCCTTCAAACACTCAAGCGCAACAAGCTTCAGTGTCCTTCACAATGTCTGATCTTACAACTCAGCAAGTCTCAGAGTCTCTTGGCGAATCAGATCTCAAAACCCCACAGGTTTTTGAGTCCCTTACAGAGTCTCATGTCTCAACCCCACATGTCATGGATTCTGCTGCAGAGTCTGGTTCCACAGATCAGTCCGTCTCAGAGTCTCTTAGAAAGTCTGATCCTTCTTCAGACTCACAAGCTATGGATACAGAGTCTGATCCTGCAGCCTTACAATCCACAGATGTGGAGTCTAATTTTACAGCCCCACAAGCCATGGATACAGAGTCTGAACCTACAGCACCACACGCCATAGATACAGAATCTGATATTACATCCCCTCAAGCCAATGCTGCAAAATCTGAATCTCCACATGTCTTTGAAGTACCCACAGAATCTTCTGAAAAAGAACAAAGTCAACCTACTGAGTCTGATCTTGCTACTACAACACCACCACAATCCTCAGAATTAATTTCAGTGTCTGATCTTACAGTCCCTCAGTCCACAGATTCACATCAAAGATCTGATCTCATGAATCCTAACTCCTCAGAGCATGATTTCACAGTTCCTGAAACATCAGACTTAAAGCCAAATACTGATCTCATCCTCCCTCAGTCCTCAGACTCAATCCCAGCATCCATTCTCACTGTCCCGGAGTCCTCAGACTCCATCTCAGACTCTGATCTCACAGTTGCCCAGCCCTCAAACTCAGTCCTAGCATCTGAATTCACAGTCCATCAGGATTTCGGCACGGTTCCTAATCCGCTTCCTGCTGATGATAACAGCACCTCTGTCCCTGACGACATGTATGATGCCCTGAGTGACATCACTCCAGATCCTGAAGACGAGGAGGAGGCCACCATGAGACTGGCTGAGAGCCAGCCTCAGCCCCGTCCCATCCCTGCAGAGGCAGACGCACTCCTTTCCTTGATGGATGTCTGTGCTTCTGTAGGTGTAAGCAACTCCGCTGGTGCATCTGATGGACAGGAAGTTGAGAGTTCGTTCCTGGATGCAGATATAAAAATGAAGGAAGCAGCGCTCACGTTACTCTCCATGGATCCAGATCAGGCAGTTTTGCCAAGTTTTATCGCTGAAGATGCACTTGTTGCTGGGCAGCAGGTGGAGTCTTTGGCCTCAGACCTGGTTGACAGGACAAGTGGGATAGAGCCGCCTAAAGAAGTTACAAATGATTCTGAAAGTGAATCTTCTGCTCGTGACTCAGAGGAAGGAGCCAAACACACTGAAGGTAGCGCTCCTTTATTCACTCGCCTGTGTTTTAGAATGTAATAGCCCTTCTTTTGTGTTTGAAAATGCTATGAACAGTTCAGCTATTCCATGTGTTGTAGGTAATGCTAGTTACCTTGTTCTATAGTGTTATAGATTATTTATTAACTCCTTGTGTGGTCTGGATAATGGAGTACATCATGACATTGATCATTCTCTGTTCTAGATGATCTAAACTGTTGTTCTACGTTATCTAGCAGCTACTTGAATGTTCTGGCTAACATTTCTCCTAATCTGATCTAGATCTCATAGATTTTGGCTTTGTCACATTATTGCTCTAGATAATGCTGTAGCCCATCCTGTGTTCTAGATAATGCAGTAAATGTTGTTTACTTGATCGTGATGACATCAGTTTTCTGTTCCAGATCAAGACTTTGTTTTTGACTTTAAGTAGTGCAGTAAATCATAACGTTTTCCTTTCTCACCTCTGGATCATGCAATGGATTATGATGTTGCTGCGTAGAGTTCTGGATAATGTTGTGGATCATTTAAAGGAGACCTATTATGAACATTTTTACATTATGTAATAACTCTCAGGAGTCTGTTTCTGTGAAGTTTCAGCTTAAAATACCTCATGGATCATTTATTATACCATGCCCCTTTTTGGATAGAAGCGAAAACACGCTGTTCTCATGTTTTTTTAAATGCAAATGAGCTACTGCTCCCCACCCCCTTTCTAGAAGAGGGCTGTACCTTTACAGTTCATGCTTTGGATACTACGGCAAGAACAGATCAGGAGAAAAAATATGACTGACACCATAAATACTGGTGTTCAGCCCTATGTGTATGAACCAGAGTCAGACACTGATGAAGGAGAGACCCTGGCAAAAGTAATAATTGTGAGAATGAACCAGGACGTTGGTAATGGTAATTTTAGCTGCATTAGTCATGGAATCTGCTAACAAGCTCATTCACAAAGCGGTCTGGTGTAAAATTATTCGCAGAAAAAATACACAGTTTTCAAAAATACAATCACCTTACTCTATTGTGAATAATAAAGGTGCGGTTATGAATTATACAGACAGTAAGCATTTTCGGGTTAAAATTAAAAAGGTCGACATTGCTCTAGTCTCCATGAATACAATCATCGATGACAGTAACTTTAGCCGCATTGGCCATGGAATCTGCTAACAAGCACATTCGGAAAGGCGATTTGCAAACGTTCAAGTGTGATACTTACGTCTTCTGGATATAAAGCTGGATCATGAACAGTTGGTACTGATCCATGCTCGAGAATCAACATTTCAGCAAATACTGCTTTGTATTGACCCTCGTTCATAAAGCAGTCTGGTGTAAAATGATTCTCACAAACATTCACAAATTTAGCTATTTTTTGGTGCACATTTCCTTCAAAATTAAAACGCCTCCACTGTGTCTTCAGTGGCTCTGATGCCGGGAGGACATGAAGACTCTTATGTTCATTCTTACAGCCAACAACAGGACACTTACGAAGCTTACAAAGCTGAGACATTCTTTTTATCACTATATCTGCTCCAGCATTGAGAACATGGCAGACTGTGTGCAGCTCACTCCGGGGAGGATCTATGCTAATAGGACAGAGTCTGCTACCAGTCGTGGGCGGGGTCTGTTCCAATGTGACGTCACGTTGGAGAGACAACGAATACGACTCATTTTGAGACAGTGTTTCGGAATTATGGGGAGTGGGTGCGTTTTTACCATTGTAGGGTAGATGGCGACACACATTTACGTTCAAACATCATGTAAAAGTGAATTTTGCATAATAGGTCCACTTTAATTTTGCCCATGTTCTATTCAAGATAACAGAGTAGATCACTTTTTCTAGAACACCTTGAACACAGGATGTGCAGTGTTTTGTTATTTTAATCAAACAGATTACATTTTTTTTCCCTCTAGCTCTAGCCAGCACAGTCATTGATGGAAAGGCCACAGACACAGTGTCTATAGAGGAAGCAACGTCTGAGGTGAGATTAACATCATATCTGGTATAGATTTTGTCTTTCCTCTACCACAGAAGTGGAAAATTAGGCATGTGGCAAGTGTATTTAGCAGGACAGTTACTAAATTGCCTTGAATGTGTCTATATGTTCAGATCAACAACGGTGAAACTAAATCAAAAGCAAAGTCTGACGTTTCTAGACCAGAAATCTCTGCTAATGATGAACCAGCAGGAGAATCTGGTAAGTCTGGGTGTTTACTACCTGTGTCTAACCAGTGATATCTCTATTTATGATACCTTTTAGGAGTACCTTTGTTCACTGGGCTGTAGTTGTTTTTTTTCCCTATCTATCCATTGGTCCTATATATATATAATATATATATATATTTGATTGTTTGTTTGTTTTCAGCTGAGATTGATTCCAGCCAAATACACACACACACTCCGAGTGAAAGCATACTCGCAGCTGAGGGCACAAAGGTAAGTCTGATAGTTGTAGCCAAAATGTTTAACATCTGTATATTAGAGTAGGGTTGCATTATGAAATATTTAATACTGGCATTGAAATGTGTACATGTGTTTTTCACATTCCAAGAAATCAGATGCTAATCAGATGCATGTATTATTAATGCAGTGTCGTATTAAGTTTTAAGAAAGATGGTTTAACCCAGTTGAAATAGGCAAGTTCCTGGAGCAACTGTTGGTTAACGTGTAGAGTAAAAACAGTAACAGATGGACTATTGTAAGTCTTTACGTAGCAGCCCTACTCAAAATAGAGTAAAAATGGGTTAAGTAATGTAATTGCTGAAGCAGCATGCTTACCTTAAATATAGTAGTAAATGGGCAAACTACAGTAACTGTGTTAATAGCAGTCGTAATTTTAATTATTATTAGTTACCCATTTATTATTGGCTCACAGGTTCAGCTAACATTAGCCTGAGCTTTATGCTAAGTCTTAGTTAATTTATTATTTAATGAAACCGCTTATCTCTTTCCAAAAGAGGGTGAAAACTATCATCAGAGGTCACAAGCGCTGTTTGAGACAGTGACTTTACTGTGTTCACATGAAGTATTTGTACTGGACACGTCTTGACTTAGCTATATGTGTGACTACAGAGCAAAACAGAGAACACCGCGCAAGATGCCCGGGCTCAAGAGGCAGAGGTGCAAAAATCACAGGCCCAGGTGCAGGAGGTGCTGGAGGCCCAGGTGCAAGAGACAGAGGTGCAGGAGTCGCAGGAGACCAAGGTGCGGGATGTGCAGGAGGCAAAGGTGCAAGAGGTACCAGAGGTTCAATTGCAGGAGGTAAAAGCAGCACAGGAGCAGGCGGCACAGACCCAGGATGTGCAGATGCAAGAGGCAAGGGAACAGGAGGTGCTGGAAGCACCGGTTCAGGAAGCACAGGCAGATGAGACAAAGGCACAGGAAATGCAGGAGTCCCAGGCGCAGGCGTCCCAGGCGGTGCTGGAGGCCCAGGTGCAGGAGGCACAGGAGGCAAAGGTGCAAGAGGTACCAGAGGTTCAAGTGCAGCAGGCAAAAGCAGCACAGGAGCAGGAGGCACACACCCAGGATGTGCAGATGCAAGAGGCAAGAGAGCAGGACGTGCTGGAAACACCGGTTCAGGAAGCACAGGCAGATGAGGCAAAGGCACACGAAATGCAGCAGTCCCAGGCGGCGGCATCCCAGGCGGCGGTGTCCCAGGCGGCACAGGTGCAAGAGGTACCAGAGGTTCAAGTGCAGGAGCAGGAGGCACAGACCCAGGATGTGCAGATGCAAGAGGCAAGGGAGCAGGAGGTTCAGGAAGCACAGGCACATGAGGCAAAGGCACAGGAAATGCAGGAGTCCCCGGCGCAGGAGTCCCCGGCGGCGCAGGCGACAGAGGCGCAGGAGTCCCCAGCGGCGCAGGCGACAGAGGCGCAGGAGTCCCCGGCGGCGCAGGAGTCCCCGGCGGCGCAGGAGTCCCAGGCGGCGCAGGAGTCCCAGGCGGCGCAGGCGACAGAGGTGCAGGAGTCCCTGGCGGCACAGGCGACAGAGGCTCAGGAGTCCCAGGCGACAGAGGCGCAGGAGTCCCAGGCGGCACAGGCAACAGAGGCGCAGGAGTCCCCGGCGGCGCAGGCGACAGAGGCGCAGGAGTCCCAGGCGGCGCAGGCAACAGAGGCGCAGGAGTCCCAGGCGGCGCAGGAGTCCCAGGCGGCGCAGGCGACAGAGGCGCAGGAGTCCCAGGCGGCGCAGGCGACAGAGGCGCAGGAGTCCCAGGCGGCGCAGGCGACAGAGGCGCAGGAGTCCCAGGCGGCGCAGGCGACAGAGGCGCAGGAGTCCCAGGCGGCGCAGGCGACAGAGGCGCAGGAGTCCCAGGCGCAGGAGTCCCAGGAGGCGCAGGTGTCACAGGTGTCCCAAGAGAAGAAGACGGAGGCGCAGGAGACAGAGGCGCAGGAGACGGAGGCGCAGGCGCAGGAGACTGAGGCGCAGGAAGCAAACGCACCAGATGCCCAGGAGGCACAGATGCAAGAGGTGCAAACCCAGGAGGCACAGACGCAGCCAGCACGTAGAGGGCGACGTCCAAAATTAGTTAAACGATCCAGTAAGTTATAAACTTGTGTTATGTTCCAAATTGTAAATTATGTTTGTACAGTGCCTAAGCAATAAAGTATACAATTATTTCTATTTGTTAACAGACTGAAAAATGTATTTGTCTAAGTGGAACCTGTTCTGTGCCCTTTTTTCAGGTAGTGTGTCTAAGTCAGATGGACAAGAAGAGGATAAATCTGATGTGTCAGAAGGGGTAAATAGATTTTGCCCCAATTTATCCCAATTTCCCAAAAAGATGCAGGAGGACATGACCAAGTTTGCTCTTTTGGACTGCAAATAGCTGTGGCGAACACTCTTCTGTTGTGCCAATCATTATGCAAGGATACAATTGTACTGTTTATGTTTGCAGTTTTAATAATATGAATGTTGACGATTGAAAAAAAATGAAAAGGTGGTGGGTGTGAAAGTTCCAATGAGTAGAACATAGATTTCCATTCATCGTAACAGTCTCTTACCAATCTGTCACTAATCCTGACCTGTATACACCTGAATCAGAACAGAGTAAGATAAATCAATCTTTTTGTGTGTGTGTTTTTCAGGATGAGCGTTTGGAAGGCAGAGTGACCCGCAAAGGACGATGGTCCAGTCAGAGAGCCGCGTCAGCCCAGGAAACTGGTACGCATCTGGTGATTTGTTTTTTTGTTGTTTTTTTTATACACCTGCAAGCATAATGTAACATTGAGTGTATCTCATTACTCTGATCTCAGTATGTTTTGTGTTTCAGCATCCAAAGCTCAAAGTCAGGAGGCCAAAGACACGGAGACTAACAAACCGTCGCATAAAAATGTGAGGAAAAATTGACTTTTGTCTGTGCTTGTGTGTGTGTGTCTATATTTCTTTCCTTTCTTTTTTTTTTTTGTTTTTAACTGATACGACGTGTGTGTGTTTGACAGAGTGAGGATGAGGAGGCTGAAGAAGGAAGTGGAATTACACAGAAAAAATCTTCTAAGGTCCCAGCTGCTTCACAGAAAGAAGCTTGTAAGTGTGCACATACAAACACAAACCTTTTAGTATTACCCTTTACATTAAATAATTTTTGGTGATACTTTAGCAAAATGAATTAAACTTAATCAGACAGAGGGGTAGACATACGAACAGACAGACAGATTAGTAGACAGACAGTCAGATTGATTTACATTTACACAAATATCTATCTGGGCTCAATACAGACAAGTGTGAAGGTCAAGGACAAACTTTCATTCACACCCCTAAGTGAAAATGTCCAAATTGGGCACAATTAGTCACTTTCCCTCCCCGGTATCATGTGACTTGTTAGTGTTACAAGGTCTCAGGTGTGAATGGGGAGCAGTTGTGTTAAATTTGGTGTCATCACTCTCACACTCCCTCATACTGGTCACTGGAAGTTCAACATGGCACCTCATGGCAAAGAACACTCTGAGGATCTGAAAAAAAGAATTGTTGCTCTACATAAAGATGGCCTAGGCTATAAGAAGATTGCCCAGACCCTGACACTGAGCTGCAGCATGGTGGCCAAGACCATACAGCGGTTTAACAGGACAGGTTCCACTCAGAACAGGCCTCACCATGGTCGACCAAAGAAGTTGAGTGCACGTGCTCAGAATCATATCCAGAGGTTGTCTTTGGGAAATAGATGTATGAGTGCTGCCAGCATTGCTGCAGAGGTTGAAGGGGTGGGGGGTCAGCCTGTCAGTGCTCAGACCATACGCCGCACACTGCATCAAATTGGTCTGCGTGACTGTCGTCCCAGAAGGAAGCCTCTTCTCAAGATGATGCACAAGAAAGTCCGCAAACAGTTTGCTCAAGACAAGCAGACTAAGGACATGGATTACTGGAACCGTGTCCTGTGGTCTGATGAGACCAAGATAAACTTATTTGGTTCAGATGGTGTCAAGCGTGTGTGGCGGCAACCAGGAAAGGAGTACAAAAACAAGTGTGTCTTGCCTACAGTCAAGCATGGTGGTGGGAGTGTCATGGTCTGGGGCTGCATGAGTGCTGCCGGCACTGGGGAGCTACACTTCATTGAGGGAACCATGAATGCCAACATGTACAGTGACATAATGAAGCAAAGGATGATCAGTATGCAGTATTCCAGCATGATAACGACCCCAAACACACCTCCAAGACGACCACCTCCTTGCTAAAGAAGCTGAGGGTGAAGGTGATGGACTGGCCAAGCATGTCTCCAGACCTAAACCCTATTGCGCATCTGTGGGGCATTATCAAACGGAAGGTGGAGGAGCACAAGGTCTCTAACATCCACCAGCTCCGTGATGTCATCATGGAGGAGTGGAAGAGGACTCCACTGGCAACCTGTGAAGCTCTGGTGAACTCCATGCCGAAGAGGGTTAAGGCAGTGCTGGAAAATAATGGTGGCCACACAAAATATTGACACTTTGGGCCCAATTTGGACATTTTCAGTTAGGGGTGTACTCACTTTTGTTGCCAGCGGTTTAGACATTAATGGCTGTGTGTTGAGTTATTTTGAGGGGACAGCAAATTTACACTGTCACACAAGCTGTACACTCACTACTTTACATTGTAGCAAAGTGTCATTTCTTCAGTGTTGTCACATGAAAAGATATAATCAAATATTTACAAAACTGTGAGGGGTGTACTCACTTTTGTGAGATACTGTGTGTGTGTGTGTGTGTGTGTGTGTGTGTGTGTATATATATATAAATAAATGTATTATTTATTTATTTATTTAACAAACCAACAATAAGACAGACAGACAGAAAAATGTAGGATCATTAATAAGCCTCATATTAGGCCTGGGCGATAAAACGGTATCGGTATTTATCAATGGTACACCTTTATCGTTAACGATAGAAAAAATATTCGGTATAACACTCGATAAAATGTAAACACACATGAAGTTTGCTTGCATGAACAACCCTCAAGCGTGCACCATCCCTGGATCATAAACAGCCTATCATATGCCTTGATAAAGGAGTGTGCTACGAGTGACAAGCAAACAGCCAATAACAAGTTGTGTATCTGTGGAGTTCGGTTGCATCATTGCCATGTGACACCAGAACACACGATTACATGTGAAAATTAGTTCAGAGCCTGGCGAGGAGATCAAATTTATCAATAATTATCTTTACCGAATGATATGAAACATTATATCGTGATACATATTTTAGCTGTATCGACCAGCCCTACTTCATATGTTGATTTTTTTATGGACTCTCTTCCTTTTTTCTTCTTTTTTTTTTTATACATGGGTCATGATTTGTTGAAAGGTTTGCTATACCCATGATCTAAATGTGAATTTAGATCTAAAAAGTGTTTTTTTCCACTAATGCCTAGCATCAAAGCCTGAAGAAGCAGAGACAACGGGAGAGGAAGGAGAGCAAAAAGAGGTGAAGGCTTTTACATGTACAACTTTTAACCCTCCTACTATGTTGTGGGGAAAAAGTTACATCCCTTATGTTGTAGGTCAAAATGACTTCCACAGTTTAAATACACACACAAAAAAAGCAAAGAACTGCTTAAAACAGTAAATATGTCTCGGACAAGCCATAAGAAGAAATATTTGCATACAAGTTCATGACCCTAAATGAGTAAAGTCAAAAAATTTCACAGAGACAAAAAGAGATTAAGCAGTTTTTCCAGACATCTCAAATGTGAAAATGTGTCAAATTGACCCATAACATAATAGAAGGGTTAAAGGGGTATCTGTGTTTCCCACAGGTTGAGGATTTACTTGTGGTGGTGGTTTGTGTGGTGTGTAAGGGTGCAGGTTCTGTAATAAACTAGTCAAACAAAGGTTTATTAATAAATTATTTTTTTGCAAATGAATAGCTATCTATATGTCAATATAAATAACTATTAAGAAATAAATAATTACATATTAAAATACATTTTCCATTTTCAAAATATATTGAAGAAAAACACATGCTGATTTTTGATGAACATCAAAATAAATAACTATTTACATTATGGAATACATTTTCAAATCTGCCTATTTGCGCAGTTGGCATTGCTTGCGAGAACAATTAATTTTCCTTGGCTAGGAAAAAAATCTTTTCCAATATCTGTCTGTAGGTGTATGCTTATTGATAAGTGTTATCAGTACTTAGTTGGACGATGGATGCTACAATTATAAACGGTGTGTCTGCTCCATGAGTGTCCACAGCAGCAGTCACAGCAGAGTTTAGCAGTCAGACTGATCAGAGTTGGACAAAGACATTACTAGGACGAAGGGAGGACATCTCTCCTTCGTTTGATAACGTTAAACGTAAAGTCAGGCTTGTTCCTGACTCATTTTTAAAAAGATGAGAGAGAGAGAGCTAGAGCAGCGGTGGTCGAGCGAGCTAGACAGTGAATGAAGAGAGCGAGCGGTGGTAGCAAGAAAGCCAACGAATGGGAGAAAACATGCACAAAAGTCGGTAGTTGTACGCTCTTGGTAACGTTACCTAATGTCAGTAAGCTGTTGTCTTAACTTATTGATGGCGTTAGAGTTATATCACTTTGCAGTGAGTGTTCAGTTCGATGTCAAGGTTAGCTCTACCAACGTAGAGTGGGTTGAATGTCCACTGGTTTGTGTGCATTATGAACTGACAATTCACAATTCAAAAAAAAAATTTAAAAAATGGAATTTTATCTACTTGGGCGGGCCACCCAAGTAGAGCCTATGTATGGGAAACACTAGGTATACTGAGTCAGAGTTCTGATGGGTGTGTGTGTGTGTGTGCAGGTGCGTCGAGGAAGGCGTTCTGTAGCTCAGACGACCCCCGCAGGTAAGTGAAGTTACCGTACACCTCACCTTACACTTAATGATGAACAAAATTTAATTATTTACATTTCTCAGTGATTCTAGCATGTTATATGGTGTTGATATTACACAGCGTCTACCTTAGTTTACCAATTTGCCCACACTACTCGTACTAAAAAGTAAGTACTCATACACAAAGTATTCAGTTTGAGGCCGAGCTAATTAGTAAGCCTGCATCAGTCCTGTTTTCAACATCACATACATTCACAACATAAAACGCTTTAATCGAAGAACACTCCATGTCCTTCTGATAATAACCCAGAATGTCAGGTCAGCACTGGCCGTGATCCCCTGTATTGTATCTGAACATCAATATTAAAGATCGTTTGCCATCAAAGTAGATCAACATTGACATAAAAGTGTAATGCAAATTCTACATAAAAGCACGGCACTTTGGCACACTGTGATTTACTTGACAGCGAAACCAGCACTGAGGAGAAAGAGGTCTGACCAAACTGAGGATCCTGAGAAAGAGGGAAACGTGAGTAAAATGGTGTGTGTGAGACGGTTTGTATTAGTGTTTTGACAAAGAGAGTGATGGAGAGCGAGTAACATACATATAATCTGTTCGCTGTGTTTGAAGGAACTTGCAGCTGAGGAGAAGGAAGAGAAGCCCGTGAAGAGAGCACGACAAGATAGTGGTAAACACACGCACTCACTGGATATATGTTTGTGTATTATTGTCTTTATTTGTCCTGCTCTTCATTCTGTCTCTCTCTCTCTCTCTCTCTCTCTCTCTCTCTCTCTCAGAGAGTCTGACTGAGGAAGAAGAGGAAGGAAAAGAGCAGAAAAAAGAGGAGGACCAAGACACAGAGAGCTCTAAAGAAAAAGCTGTGAGACGACCATACACTCTTGTCTCATCACTCGCTCACATAGTTATCAGAGGCATATAATTCACACACACTATCACACAGTTTGTGTGACGTAAGTTGGTCGATATAGAATAGCTCTATGACATAATGTATTATGGAAAATAATAATAAGATATTGACGGTATAATAATACAGTATAATTTTTCACTTTATAAGTTATTATCTAGCTAGATACCAACTATACCACCTTTCTTTTAGGAGGAAGAGGAACCAGTGAGAAAGACTCGACGCCGAGGCAGATCCTCAAAAAACACTTCTAATGTGGATGACTCCGGTGCAATTGGTCTGTGTTTATATGTGTTGTGTTTTAAGGTTGTTTTACTTAGCTCCATAGTGACCCTTTTTTTTTTTTTTTTTTTTTTTTTTTTATAAAACTCAGCAGCCCAAGAGAAGAGAGAGGGAGAGACGGAGACTGGAGAAGAGGATGAGAAACAGGAAGAGGAGGAAACAAAAATTAGAGCCACGACACGTTCTGCATCTCGGCTGGAGGCTGAGAAGTATTTTGTTTTATTTATAGCACCTTATTAATAATCTGCTGCCCAATTTTATTTAAGAGGTCTTTTACAACCCCAATTCCAAAAAAGTTGGGACACTGTGTAAAATGTAAATAAAAACAAAATGCAGTGATTTGCAAATCTCATAAACCCATATGTTATTCACAATAGAACACAAAAAACACATCAAATGTTTACACTGAGTAAATGTACCATTTTAAGGAAAAAATAATTTCATTTTGAATTTGATGGCCACAACATGTCTCAAAAAAGTTGGGCCGGGGAAACAAAAGGCTGGGAAAGTAAGTGTTACTAAAAAGAAACAGGTGAAAGAACATTTTGCAACTAATTAGGTTAATTGGCAACAGGTCAATAACATGATTGGTATAAAAAGAGTATCTTAGGCAGAGTCTTTCAGAAGTAAAGATGGGATGGAATCTGGATGGAAGCATATGTTGCTCTAAAACCTGTATATGCCTTTCCAGATGTGCAAGCTGCCCATTCCATAAGCACTAATGCACCCCCATACCATCAGAGATGCAGGCTTTTGAACTGAGCGCTGTAAAAAGCCAGATGGTCCCTCTCCTCTTTAGTCCTCTTTAGTTTAGAGGATGTGGCGTCCATGGTTTCCAAAAATAATTATAAATTTTTGTTCGTCTGACTACAGAACAGTTTTCCACTTTGTCTCAGTCCATTTTAAATGAGCTTTGGCCCAGAGAAGACGGCTGAGTTTCTGGATCATCTTCACATTTGGCTTCTTCTTTGCATGATAGAGCTTTAACCAGCATTTGTGGATGGCACGGCGAACTGTGTTCACAGACAATGAGTTCTGGAGGTGTTTCTGAGCCCATGCAGTGATTTCCATTACAGAATCATGCTTGTTTTTAATGCAGTGCCTCCTGAGGACCCAAAGATAATGGACATGCAATATTGATTTTTGCCCTTGGTCATTCTCAGAATATTTTGATGATATTATGTCACAATTTTACGTTGATGAACATTATTCTGAAATTGTGAACATTATTCTGAAATCTTTACTTCTGAAAGACTCTGCCTCTCTAAGCTACTCTTTTTATACCCGATCATGTTACATGTTACTGACCTGTTGCCAATTAACCTCCGACTGTTTCTTTTTAGTAACACTTACTTTCCCAGCCTTTTGTTGCCCCTGTTGCAACTTTTTTGGAATTGGGGTTGTAATAGCAAAAGAGTTTTTCCAAATAATTTTTTTGATTTATACTGCTTCACCTTGAAGCAGATTAAGTGCAATGTGCAAATTCAGTCGGGTGACTGATTTTCATTCTGTAATTTTACTTTTGTGCAGAAATAAGCCAAGTAAGCCATCAACCAGAGCAGTGAGCAAGCTGAGTGGGAAAGAAGAGAGTTCTCCAAACACGCGGTGTGTCTTCATAACAATTATAGTCATAGATATTTGTAGATTGTCCTCATTAAAATAATAGCTTTTGAATAACTTAAAGTAAAGTACTTAAAGAGACCTTGTGGGTAAGGGTGAAGGAGTGGGATGCATGTGGGTGTAGGAGCAGGTGTGAATATGTGTGTAGGAGTGGGTGTGGATGTAGGCGTGTGTAAAAGTCAGTGTTATTGTAGGAATGGGTATATGTTTATCGAAGTGGGTGGAAATTGGGTGTAGCTATATGATTGAGTGTGGGTGGGGTTGTGGGAGTGGTGTAGAATTGTATGAATGGGTGTAAAAGTGTAGGAGTGGATGTATGAGTGTGGGTGATTGTGGTACTGAGCAGTGGAGGTGGGTGTGTGAGTGTAGTTCTGGTTGTGTGGATGTATGAGTGTGCGTATAGGAGTGGATGTAGGACTGGGTGGTGTGTGGGTGTAGGACTGTTTGTGTAGATGTTTGAGTGTGGGTATAGGAGTGGGGGTGTATGAATGGGTATAGGAGTACGTGTGTGGGTATAGGATTGCATAGTGGGGGTGATTGTGTGGGTGTAGGAGCGCATAGTGGGGGTGAGTATATGATTGTAGGACTGCATAGTGGGAGAGTATATGATTGTAGGACTGCATATTGGGGGAAAGTATATGATTGTAGGACCGCATAGTGGGGGAGAGTATATGATTGTAGGACCGCATAGTGGGGGAGAGTATATGATTGTAGGACCGCATAGTGGGGGAGAGTATATGATTGTAGGACCGCATAGTGGGGGGGAGAATATGATTGTAGGACCACACAGTGGGGGTGAGTGTGCCGGTGGAGGACTGCACAGTGGGGGTGAGTGTGCCGGTGTAGGACTGCACAGTGGGGGTGAGTGTGCGGGTGCAGGACTGCACAGTGGGGGTGAGTGTGTGGGTGTAGGACTGCACAGTGGGGCTGAGTGTGTGGGTGTAGGACCGTGCAGTGGGGGTGAGTGTGCGGGTGCAGGACCGCGCAGTGGGGGTGAGTGTATGATTGTAGCACTGCATAGTGGTGGTGAGGTTCTTGAAAACTGCCATTTTAACTGAACAATAACATGTCTGTCTCTCTTTCCACCAGTTCCTCTCGTTCTAGTGCTGCTGCAGTAAAGGGCCGTAAAGGCGAGTCGAGTTCTCCAACACCTCGGACTCGTGCAGGCCACAAAACTGAAGAACCGCCCTCAAAGAGAACCAAACGATGATGTGAATTTGTATATATTATGTATGTAGCCCAGTCACCTTTATGCTAATTACGTATTTCTTGTTTGGTGCAACCAGAGTGACTCTGTGTGGCTCTTTCACTGAAATTACATCATCATTTAACGTGATCACGCCCACCTGCAGATGTCACACAGAGACGTGTTTTTAACCTCACTGACACTCTCCTGTTGACCAGCTTCATGCCCTCAGGATTGTGGCCAAGCATATAAGTTTTATAACCAGCTAAGATTAGCATGTATGAGCAGTACTGAATTGTTCTTGATGGTGTAATATTTGTCTGTTTTCTTCTTGTGTACAGTTTATCTCAAAGTTCCAGAATATTTTGATCTCAAAACATATTTACAAATATGTACAAACCCAAAGTGTTCTAGAATGTGCTTTCAGAAAGTCCTAGAACCAGAACTATTGCTGTGAAGTTGCTATAGAATTCCAAGTCTCCAACTGTAACACAACAGAACACTTTTTCTGTTGGAAAACATGAAAAGCATGTGTTCTAGAACTTTTGGAAAATGTTCTAAAATGTGTTTTCAGAAATACTTAGACCCTGAACACTTTTTAAGAAAAGTGCTAGAATCAGACTGTACTCTGTTGGAATCCGAAGTGTTCTAGAATGCATTTTCAGAATGTTCTAGAACCACTATATCACATGGTCTGAGGTAAATCCTTAGTGTTCTGGATCCAGGAGGCTGTAGAATTCCACAAACAATAGCACACTTTGCTTTCCCTGTTGCAAAACTTGAAAAGAGCATATTCTGGAACTGTCTAAAATGTGCTGTCCAATATATTTCAGAAAGAACCACCCTGTGGGTTTATCCTGTGTTCCACTAGGGTTCTAAATAGTGTAGGTAGAGATGGGTAAACCTGGAAAATTGCGTGAGAATCAACTTCATTACACATATATACTGTTGGGGAAATGCGTGCTGTTTCCTTTGGTTCTATTTCAGAACAGGTATCCGTTATGTACACATTTTAAAAATGTTTAGATTCTCATTCTGAAAGGAATTCTGCTACTAGACATGTGCCAATAATCAATAACAAATTTCAGATAGAGCATTTGAGAACTGTTTTTTCCCTGAAATCTGGCAAGGTACATAACATTGTGGAAATATCAAAACTGATCATCTAAACCTTGAAAAAACCCTTGGTAAATGATTGCAATATGAACACACAGCTCAAACCAATCCACGTTCAATACAGTACCATCTACACTCCTACTGAAAAGGTTCTATCTAGATGCTTTTCCCCCCCCTAAGAGTGTACTCAAATGTTACTTGTTCCACACAGTGAAAAAATGTTTAGTTTATTATGTCTTTTGGTTCATTTTGTTGTGTACCCGCTGAGCCTGTTAGTGAGTTCAGTTGCATGTGTGTTGATCCTGTTGGCGTGTTCAACATGAAGACATTCATTCTGTGAATGTAAAGAACTGAGCTATTTCTTTTATACATTTAGCTTTTATTATAAAGGCCACTGGGACCATGAATGTGTACTGTGTACTCTTTTATCTCTGTGTGGGTTTTCATTTCTGGTTTTCTGAGCTTCCCTACTCTCCAGGCTTCATCTTAGTCAGAAACCTTAGTTCTTCTGATCTATTTGTCATAGTCTTTCTAGGCTTCCAGATTTTTTAAATCCCTGTGTTCCAATGTCTGCATTATTAGCTTTCTTAGTCTTTGGATTCTTTAGTTAACAGAGGTTTTCTCTTCAAAAGGTTCCCTATTTCTCTGATAGTTTTTTTTTTTGTTGTTGTTTTTGTTTCCTTAGTTCCCCAGACTAAATTTCTGGTCTGCAGGTGTTCTGTTTATTTAGCTAGTTTCTTAAATTATTCTACTTTCCCTAGTATCCACATTTTGTTGTTCTCATAAATTCCATAGTCTCCAGAATAATTTTTTCTCTAGTTTCCTTAGTAGGCAAATTTTTAACATTTTCCTAGTTGTCCTACTTGCCAGTTTTGCTAGTCTCTGGGTTCACTAGTTTTGAGGGTTTTTTATTATTATTATTATTCTTTAGATTCCCTAGTAGTCTGAGGTTTTTTAGTTCTATTTCACACCTTCTAACTGCCAGTGGTGGTGTATAACATCCGAATAACCCTTTAAGAAAGTATGCACGCATGTTAAAATATTCCAGCAAGGTCATGTAGTATTTACAATAAATACTACAGTCAGACAACATAGGCATATCTACTTTTTGCAGATGGTACGGTGTCTTTAGTACCTTTAGGTACTTTACACTGAGCTCTCTTTTCTGATATCACAAGCAGGGATTCTCAGTAATGCGTAGGTCTACATTTTGAAGCTATTATTCCCTCCACACCAACATTTTCTTGCCAGGCCCCAGGTTGACAGTGCTCTGTGGCACATGTTCTGGCTGATATAATGCATCCAATCTTGGACATATGCATGCTGTTGATGCTTGTTCAGCAATATGATGGCTAGTCTGCTGTAGCACTGAAGCAACCACTCCAATCTACAGTTGTTGACCTCTCTATAAGGGAGCTAATTAACATCCCAATCCAGGCAGTATGGTGTCTGGGTTAGGAAATGGGGTGCCATATTGGTAAATGGTCTGCACTTAAATAGCACTTTTTTAACCTTAGCTAAAAAAAAAAAAAAAAGGTTCTACAAAACACTGGTTCTCATTCACCCATTCACACACATGGTACAAGAGCTGCCATGCAAGGCTAGCTTGCCATTGAGAGCAACTTGGGGTTCAGTGTCTTACCCAAGGACATTTCGGCATGTGGAGTCAAACCGCCAACCCTACCATTAGTGGACAACCCGCGCTACCACCTGAGCCACAGCCACCCCATGTTGACTTATACTTTAGCATCAGGTGTTGTTATTACAATCCACCCTGCTGTAATTTGTGTGCTTGGGTCTTTCTTTGAGCCTACTGGGTAGTGTGTGGAACTACTCCCTGAATAGGATGGTTCATATTTTCAGAATAACAAAACCAACATGACCAAATAGACTGCCTGTGTGGTGTGTTTAGGACTCCACACACTGGTCCCACCTTCCAACACTTACAGGGCTTCCAGGAAACATTTGAGTACCCAGCATCTACCTCATAGGCAGGGTCTTGGATAGCATCCCCTGAGCACTTACCAGAAGGACATGAGCTGGCAATGAATGAGAACATTCCTCATTCAGAAAAGTGGTCTTGATGACAATGCCATTAGGATAACTACAGTTTCAGAGCTTGCTGTTTCTTTTAGGGCTCGAGGCCTTGCCAATTTCAGACACCAGCAAGTTGGTGAAATGGGTAATCATGCCACAGGTTGATGTATCTCTTTGTCTCAATAGAGGGAACATTAGCCTGCAAGCAGTGTAGGAAATTTCTAGCAAAAGGTGTCCAATTGGAGACTGTTCTCCACCTGAAAGAGATACATCACCACTGGTGCTGCTTTTTGGTGCCACAGGGGTACTAGTACTGGTTCCCTTGTGTGTATGTATTTCTTTATGCTGAGTGGGTTTCTTGCTCTACATGAGCAACACAGAGAAAGATAGAGAGAAATGAGTTTTCCATCTCTTCACAAGTCCTTTCTGCTCAGTTATTTCCACCAGCTGCAATCCAACCCTTAAAATACTACACCAGCCTCTCTCTTTCCAGTGACTGTCTACAGGGGGCAGCTTTAACCTCTAATATAGAGAGACAGTACAGTATTACAGTACTGACAATGTGCCAGGGGTATTATGGGATAATGATATAGTCATTATTTAGGAATTGTTTCTGTGTTCCTCTATCTCTAGAATACTCTGTAACTCCACAATATTCTATAATAAGACGAGATTTCTTAATGCGCCTGGAACCTCACAGCAGCATCATTAGGTAGAGATTACCTCAAATACACTATATGACCAAAAGTATGTGGGCCTTATCCAATCTGTTGGCACAAATTTTTAAGCACACCAATGCCTAGAATGTTTTTGTATGCTGAAGATTTCATTTACTGGAACTAAAGTGCCCAAACCTTTTTCATTATACGCTCTAAACAATGCTGGGTTCTTTTTTCTACCCAAACGCGGAGTTGAGCATTTTGGGTCATTTAATTATGTTATTTTCTCAGTCTTGGTTGTTTTTGGGTAGTTTTGTGTAACCCAACTGCTGGGTTAGTGGCTAAGTCATTTTCACTGACAGTTGAATCACTGCACCCCTCCCTCACCCAAACGCATCAGCCCAGCTGCTTGGGTCAATCAACTCAGCACGGACTGTTTGAATTCGCCTCAGGTGGAGGTAGCGGTTTTCACACGGACAGACTGTTAGATTTATTTGGAGAAACACACTCAGAAAGGATGTGTTAATATCCTACAAACTTTTTGTGTTATTACTATTTTAACACATGTTGTGTTAAATTATTCAATAAATGTGTTTAAAAAAGAAAACAATTTCACACGAGTGACCAACACAACGTGTTAAATTATTGTCCAGTTACATTGCACTGATGAAGTCATCATCCACCCCTGAACTCGCCTCAAAGTGAATGTTTGTTGCTTTGACCTTTTGATTGTGACAGCAGTGTTGGAGTCCTGAGGTGAGGAAACCAAATGAACACAGGTTCATCACTATTTAGCGTTAATGCTGCTGTTTGTGATATTTATGCTAAATAAAAAATGCTGAGTTTGTGATATTTAGGCAGGGAGCTCTCCAAAGTCTTCATTGGAAAACAGCAATGCAGTGAGTTATAATTAACAGTTTCAAAAGTGAATATCATGTAATGCATACTGTATTGTTTAGCATACAACTCGTGGTAATGTTAGATATTTCCATTCCCATTTTGAAAGTTAATGATAACGTAACGTTACAGCTATTCACCATGATGTAATACAGAGAGTGGATTAATGTTACTTACATTTACAGTGGCTGGCGAAAGTATTCAGCCCTCTTGGCATTTTTTCCTATTTTGTTGCCATACAACCTGGAATTAAAATGGATTTTGGGGGGTTTGTATCATTTGATTTACATAACATGTAGATGCAACATTATGTATGTAATGTATGTATGTATGTATGTATGTATGTATGTATGTATGTTGATGATGTAGATAACGTTGAAGATGCAAGATATTTTTTTTTTGTGAAACAAAAAAATTTTGAGCCGAAAATTTGAGCATGCATAAGTATGCTCCTCCCCAAAGTCAATACTTTGTAGAGCCACCTTTTGCAGCAATTATAGCTGCAAATATCTTAGGGTACGTCTCTATAAGCTTGCCACATCTAGTCACTGGTATTTTTGCCCATTTTTCAAGGCAAAACTGCTCTAGCTCCTTCAAGTTGGATGGGTTCTGCTGGTGTACAGCAGTCTTTAAGTCATACCACAGATTCCCAATTGGATTGAAGTCTGGGCTTTGACTAGGCCATTCCAAGACATTTAAATGTTTCCCTTTAAACCACTCGAGTGTTGCTTTAGCAGTACACTTAGGGTCATTGTCCTGCTGGAACGTGAACTTCCGTCCCAGTCACAAATCTCTGAAAGACTGAAATAGGTTTCCCTCAAGAATTTCCCTGTATTTAGTGCCGTCCATCATTCCTTCAATTCTGACCAGTTTCTCAGTCCCTGCTGATGAAAAACATCCCCACAGCATGATCCTTCCACCACCATGCTTCACTGTGGGAATGGTGTTCTTTGGTGATGAGAGGTGTTGGGTTTGTGCCAGACACAGTGTTTTCCTTAATGGACAAAAAGCTCAATTTTAGTCTCATCTGACCAGAGTACCTTCTTCCATATGTTTGGGGAGTCTCCCACATGCCTTTTGGCAGGCATCAAACATGTTTGCTTATTTTTTTTCTTTGTCATGGCTTTTTTCTGGCTACTCTTCCGTAAAGCCCAGCTCTGTGGCATGTACAGCTTAAAGTGTTCCTATGGACAAATACTCCAATTTCCACTGTGCAGCTTTGCAGCTACTTCAGGATTATCTTTTGGTCTCTTTGTTGCCTCTCTGAGTAATGCCCTCCTTGCCTGGTCCATGAGTTTTGGTGGGCGGCCCTCTCTTGGCAGGTTTGTTGTGGTGCCATATTCTTTCCATTTTTTAATAATGGATTTAATGGTGCTCCATAGGATGTTCAAAGTTTCTGATTTGTTTTATAACTCAACCCTGATCTGTATTTTTCCACAATTTTGTCCCTGACCTGTTTGGAGATCTCCTTTGTCTTCATGGTGCCGCTTGCTTGGTGGTGCCCCTTGCTCAGTGGTGTTGCAGACTCTGGGGCCTTTTGGAACAGGTGTATATATACTGAGATCATGTGACACTTAGATTGCACACAGGTGGACTTTATTGAACTAATTATGTGAATTCTGAAGGTAATTGGTTGCACCAGATCTTATTTGGGGTCTTCAAAGTAAAGGGGGTGAAAACATATGCATGCACCACACCACTTTTGTATTTTTTTTAAAAAACAAGTTATTTTTTTCATTTCACTTCACCAATTTGGACTATTTTGTGTATGTTTATTACATGAAATCCAAAGAAAAATCCATTTAAATTACAGGTTGTAATGTAACAAAATGGGAAAAATGCCAAGGAAGTGAATACAGTATAGTGTAATATATGAATATAGTGCAAGGCACTATAGCAAGTGTTTTGGACAAGGCAAACTGTAGTAATTAGCATTAGGAAGATAGGTTACGGCTATGTTTCTTCATGTATTGAGTGAATGTTAATGCTGGTTAACAGGTGCAGACAGTCAGTGGCTAACGGAACTTAGTTCTTCACAAGGTTAACGTGACAAAAAGAGAGGATGGGGATACAGTAGGTTGTAATGCTTTCTACTATCTCTGTAATGTTGGTTGACTTAATTAGGTTTTGCCAAAAAATTGCGGTGAGGTGCTAAAGGCTGAATAAGAAATATTTGAATGATTATAAATGATATAAATGATTTTAATAAATGTCACCTGCATTTCATGCAATTGTTTGATTATTTTGTGAGCATTTTAGTAGAATTTTAGCACACAAACAAATTGCATTTTAGGATAATTGTAGGGAAAAAAGTATAAATAACTCGTTATTTTTGTGTTATTTTTTAACACAAATTTGTGTGGAAATGTACTAACATACAGCATGTGTTAAATGTACTAACACACTGATTGTGATGAATGTAACACAAAATGTGTTGTCCTTAACTAGATACGCATCATGTATTAAAAATTAACACATATGTTTTAAGAGTGAAGGTTCATATCAATTTATTTAACCACAAAACCTTTACTGTACACTAGAAAAAGCAAAAATGTGCAATAATAGTCAGTTTACATGACATTAAATGCACCTCTATCTTCGTTAGCTTTGGCTTATTTGTTTGTAATGCCCACTGGATCATAAGTTGGTTTCTTAGTTTTGGGGATGATTTAAACGTCTCCTTTGATCAAAATCTTATGTTTTCGTCTTAAATATATGACTTATTGAGTCATTTATTTAAAAGTTTATATATAAACACCACTTTATCAGGTCTAGCAATACATTTCTGAACACCTTCTTGTGTATAAATAAAGGAGATAACATTGACAAATTTGTTTATAATGTGATAGATTTGACATTTTCAAAGGGTAAAAATAACCCTGAAAATATTAACCCATTTATGAAATAAAACTAACCCAGCATTTTTGTAAAAATGAAACCATCCAAACAACCCATTTGTTGGGTTAAAATTAACAACCCAACTTGATGGGTTAGTTTAACCCAAAAAAAGAGAAAAACCCAGCCATTGGGCTAAAAATAACCCATTTTGGGTTTCTTTTAGAGTGTAACAATGGCCCTGCGCACAAAGTGAAATCCATGAAGACATGGTCTGTCAAAGTTGATGTGGAAGAAACTGAGTGGCACAAGACCCGACCTCAAGTTCACTGAACACCTTTGGGATGACTTGGGACGCCAACTGCACACCAGGCCTTCGCACTTGACATCAGTGCCTGACCTCACTGATGCTTTTGTGGCTGAATGAGCACAAATCCCCAAAGCCACGCTCCAAAGTCTAGTGGAAAGCCTTCCCAGAAGTGCAGAGGTTGTTATAACAGCAAATAATAGCAACAACTATGTCGTCATTAATGTTGCCCTGAGGCACCAAAATCTATAGTCATCAGACACTGCTGATCAGTGTTAGAAATATTGAGAATACCCACCACTAATTGTGTTGCACTCCCATCTACATCCTCAGTAGAGAGCATCACAAACACATCAGAAAAACAATGCAGAACTCATCAGCACACTAATGTTATGTAGTCAGGGACCCCTTTATCACTGTACAACATTTCAGGTGGTTAAACTTAGAAACAAAAGTTCACCTGCTGCCTTAAAAACATGAGTAAATCCAACTTAAAGATCACCTTTGTTTCAACTCAAAAAGTTACGTTTTACAAGTCAAGAATTTGAGTTTAATTCTTGAAAACTTAGGAACTTGAGTTCAATATCAAAATTTTATCATGGCAAATGGAGTTAAAGAGAAGAGATAAGTTCACACAAATTGATGGGGCTATCATGTCTTATAGTGTTCTATAGTGCTCCTCAGTACGGATATACAGTATTTCATGAGCATTATTTCTTTGTTGATTTTTTAAATAATATGTTTTGGAATTTTTCTATTCTTGAACTATCCACCTATAGAACACATTAGCTTTGAGTTCACTTTGGTGCTTGGACCCATAAATATAATACATTTTTGTTAATGTGAGTAAAATTTCCACCACTAACAAAATTGGTGGGTAAAAAACACGGACCCCACTGCTATGCTTCAGGGAACCCTGGGGCTTCCCGGACCTCACTGTGAGGACCACTGCACTAATACATATAGGCTATGGCTATTACACACACACACACACACACACACATACATCACTATTATTCCCTATTGGGTGTAGTTATTAAACACACACAGACACACATACACACATCACTATTACTTCCCTACTATTAGGGTGTACAGTTATTGAACACACACACACACATACGTACACGCACACACACACACATCACTATTATTTCCTATTGGGTGTAGTTATTAAACACACACACACACACACACACACGTACGTTCACGCACACAGACACACATCACTATTATTTCCTATTGGGTGTACAGTTATTCACGCACACAGACACACATCACTATTATTTCCTATTGGGTGTACAGTTATTCAACACACACACACACACACACACACGGACGCACTTACACACATACACACATCACTATTACTTCCCTACTATTAAGGTGTTCAGTTATTGAACACGCACGCACACACATACGCACACACACATGCGCTCCGTGAACAGACTGGACGGAGCTGCTACCAAAATACGCATGCAGCAATTCTGTTTCTCTCTCCCTCACACACAATCACTTATTTCTTTGTACTGTGATAAAATCTTACGGGTCGTTTCTGTCCAAATGACGGATCGGTTATGCAAACAAGACAAAGATTGCAGTTTGTAGCACTGTGCAGTTATTTAGCACTTTGTGGTAGCCAAATGCGCCCATGATGATAGGAATACATGGTGGTATTGACTGTGTGGCCACATTTGGCTGATCCCCTTGAAAGGATTTTTTTTTTTTTTTTACATAAAACCTGCGGCTTCTATTCGAGAAATAAAAGCTAGCATATAGGCTATGGGGTTCACATTTGGTATGAAAGACCCGTTAGATAAAACATGAATTTACGTTTCAAACGGTTACAAATTACGCACGATGAAGATTTTTCATCCTCGGCACGAATGGATGAAACAACAGCTCATTCCTTTCTGAATCGCTCCAATTTTCAGACATTTGTCCTGTTCTTCTTCGATGACTTGAGGCATTTAGTCCTTTTTTTCAGCTTCAGTCCGCCAATGTTTTTAATCAGTATAAAACTAATAATGATAATTCAATTAAATTTCAATTCAATTTGATTTGTATAGCGCTTTTTACAACGGTCACTGTCTCAAAGCAGCTTTACAGAAATATATAAACACAGGATACAGATTTTAAGTGTGTGAATTTATCTCAATTGAGCAAGCCGGTGGTGACGGTGGTGAGGAAAAACTCCCTAAAATGATATGAGAAAGAAACCTTGACAGGAACCAGACTCAGAAGGGAACCCATCCTCATCTGGGTAACAACAGATAGTGTGAAAGTAAAGGAAAGTTCATTATGGTTTTTACATGAACTCTGTTTGTTGAACAAATCCACTGTTCAAAGGAGACCCGAGTGCAAATAATAATAGAAAATGTAAGAATAATCAAATACTACTACTACTACTACTATCTCTACTATCTCTACTACTACTACTACTACTACTACTACTACAAATATAATAATAATAATAGAAAATGTAAGAATAATCAAATACTACTACTACTATCTCTACTACTACTACTACTAATAATAATAATAATAGAAATTGTAAGAATAATCAAATACTACTACTACTACTACTACTACTACTACTACTAATAATAATAATAGAAAATGTAAGAATAATCAAATACTATTACTACTACTACTACTACTAATAATAATAATAATAATAATAATAATAATAATAATAATAATAATAATAATAAAAAGGCGCACATATTTATATTGCACTAGAAGATCAGCTACAACTTTCTGTAGATGTTAAAATTGGTATTTTAAAAGCATAAAGTTTTCGGCTATTTCATAAGTATAAATGAACTTTTTATAGGATAAATATAATTTATTTTCATGATATGGGAGATTGTAGAAGAGTATAGCCTATTAACCTATAGGGTAAGTGTTTGTGCACTGAAAAGTTTCATTTTGTTCCTTTTCCCCCGAGTGTATACTGTGTAGTTTCCCAACACCACCAGACTGTTTCAGCAAATCTGTAGAAGCAAAAACCTTAAGACAGTAAGATAATATAGATAATAAAGATAATATAAGATAATAATACCGTTTTGGTGGTGCTACCGAGGGATAAAATCAGTGATAGTCTAGTTTGCTTGTTTACATTTACATTTACATTTATTCATTTAGCAGACGCTTTTAGCCAAAGCGACTTACAAATGAGAAAATACAAACAAAATAATAAAATTAAGTGTATATATTTATATTTTATGTGTATATATTTTTGTATGTTTGTTTGTTTGTTTGTTTGTTTTTTATCGGTTAAAACGTATCTATTGGACATAAATACAATAATTGTTCATTCAGCTCTGTTTTTGTCACTACATCCAATAGCCTATATATTTACTGAATAACTTGTATACAGTGTATGCGCACATATTTACTTGTAATACGCGGTTAAGAGTATTTTAATGTTGTGGAATTAGTGTGTGTGTGTGTGTGTGTGTGTGTGTGTGTGTGTGTGTGTGTGTGTGTGTATGTGTGTGCTCATGCACTGAAGTGTCCACAAGGTGGAGAGAAAGACCCGCTACTCGCTTCATTATTACACCATATTCCATATTTCCCCCAAAAAGGTATTAGTTATGCTAAACTGGATGAATAGTAGATAACACCAGTAGGCTAAGGTTAGTAATCCAATACTACTTCTAAATTCGGAGTGATAGGAAAAAGAAATAGGGTGTAAAATCGGAGTGTGAATACTTACAAATGGATTTTACTTATTTTAATTTATTTTATTTTATTTATTTATTTATTTATTTTTACACTATATCTGTTTCATGCTTTAATATGACATGTAACTAAATTAATATTTAGTTTAATTAGACAATTGCATCACACAAAATACTGAATTTACTGTGTAAATTGTGTAAATGCAAAAATGTTATTATTATTATTATTATTATTATTATTATTATTATTATTATTATTGTTATTGTTGTTGTTGTTGTTATTGTTACCTCTCCAATAGGCCTAAGTGAAATTCTGATTCTAATTTAGTTCGCAAATGCGATGGCTTAAAATTAATAATTTGTAGTTATTTATATCACTGAAGTGTATTTCTGAAATTTGTGAATTTTGCCATTAAATATATAAGAGCCACGGGCAGCTAAATCAACAACAACAATCTAATGACACTAATAATAGGCAATAAACATACACACAATCCGTGAGGAATGAACGTTTTTGGTTAAAGCACAATAATCATGATCTTTTTTCACACTTTGAAAAATGGAAGTTTCCGAGCAAAGGGCCGACATTCAAGTGTTCCTCCGTAACCTCTACATCCTCGCTGTCATGAAGAAACGATATTAATGTGCCGGAATATGACGCCATAAAATCTGACTCGGGGAAAATATGAGAATTTAAAATACCTTTAATAGACAATAAACAAAGACGCCTTTAATACACATGTGCAAGTATTTCTTCTTTTTACTTTTATAGTTTCGTGTTATTAAAATATAGCATTTATCCTGCTGCTCTCAGCATTTCTATTATGATTTATAGGCTATATTAGCAGATATTCTCTATTGTAGTATCCTCTGCAATTGCACGTCATTTGAACGATCAAACTAACTATACAATGAAAAAAACAACCCCGCCAATTAATCATGCAAACGCCATAATGGCCAATGACCGACACTAAAATAATTTATTGTTTTAGGTCTGTAAGGTCGAAAAACCTTGTTTACATTTTTACAATTTAAATAGCCGACATATATTGGAGTTCAATCATCCAGTGAACATCATGGAAACGCGGATGATTATTGTGGGGAAAATAAATCACGTTATATCTAAAAACTCTAAATAGACCTGACCATAGAAAGTACAAATAAATACCTAAATTAATAAATTATTATTATTATTATTATTATTATTTTTTATTTTTTATTTGACTTTCTTTATTCTAGTCTTAATTCTTTATTATTTATATTATAATTTCTTTATTCTAGTGCTCAATACCTGGTATTATCCGTTCAGCACATTTCTTTCCGACATGCCCAAAGGACTGGCATTATTATTATTATTATTATTATTATTATTATTATTATTATTATTATTATTATTATTGTTGTTGTTGTTAATAATAATATTTTCCCCATTAATAAGGAAATCTTTATTACATATCTATATATCTATAAATACATCATTACATGTGCATACCACTGTTCTTTGGTATAGGACTGTTATTTGGACTAAACTACATATAATCGGTATGTGATGCAATCAAATCAGAAAAAAATAAAATAGGCGAAGAGGTCCGAATGGGTACATTTTGAAAAGCGGCATCATCAGATTACATGACTATATTATTTAGTTTATGTATAGCCACTGTATAATAACCTTATGATATATGCTACTAAATCATAGTCGGGTAATTCATAATTTACGAAGCGTGCTCATGTACTGCATAATAAATGAACAGGTATTACCATGGCGCACAAAGTTTCCAGAGAAACAGGACATTTCACACAAAAGTGCTTCCTCGGCTGTGCAAGCTGCAGGAGGTGAAATCAATTGATATTTATATGCGTAGAAAAAAAAGGAGTAAGACAACGGCAAAGGACGACAAGAAGGGATCCTAACTGTCTATATCATTAGCAATATACGTGTAGGCCTTATAAATGGGCTAGATGCTTTATTAAGTGTTTATACTTTATTTTATGTGTGTGCATATTTTTATTCAAGAGATACAGTTGGACTATAGTTTCTGGTTCTTCAGAAACTAAAATGTTGTGACGTTTCATGCCTTAGCTGGGAAATATGGGTAGACCTTTATGTCTGTGAACATATACGGCACATTTCTGGTACAACCGCATAAAGTAGCATTTTTAACATTTCACTGTGATACATGGCAATGATAACGCGATGCAATCTGGGTATATACAAGTCTATACATTCAGTAAACTGATGCATTTAAATATATCCACGCTATCTGCGCGAGCGCCAACGTTTTCCGTTTGCCTTGACTAATTTGATGAAGTGGTAAAATGTGGCTTAATACTCATTTCGGAGTGAATGTTGAAAGGGTTACGTCCAAAATTAAACGTCCAGATTATTTTCCTAGCATGCTGCCTGCTGTTTAGACTAGTTCATGCTTTTAGTACTCTGTAGGGCACGCGCATGCAATACTCACACTGTATGCTACACTAACCTCTCTTTTATACGCTACTTTCCCCCATTTTAAGTTTTCTGCTGTGCTTGTAAATAACGAGTCAGCCGTCGTTGCCTCGAGGTCGCGTTGGAGTATGCAAATAAGCGCGTGGCAGATGTTAATTTTTCCCCATCCGGGTACTGGCTCACGTACTATTTCGCCATACTATTTAGTACTGATAGTGTGTATGGCGTTTTAGGGCGTTTCGAAGATGACGCACGAGAACCAATCATTCCCGTGCTCCACTGCCGTCCTGGCCAATAGGAGACAGATAGTTTTTGGTGGCTCTGTGATGTCACTCACAGGTGAAAGTGGGGACGGTTAGGGCTGGCTCTGCATGCTGAGTGTGTGTGTACGTATGTGTGTGCGCGCTGTGTCTCTGTCGGACGCAGGAGCGCGCGGTAGCGACGTGGACCGAAATGAAAGTCGCGCGCCACCGCCGATCGTGGAAGCATGTTGGAGTAGAAGGGCGCGTGACGAGCGGATGAGTGCACGCACCCAATACACATTGGTCTTTTTTTTCGATTTGACCTCGAGTGCCTTGTTGTAGGCTTATTTTTTGTACTATTTGTTGTTTTTGTTTGGGTTTTTTTGCTTTCTTACGCGCGCGATGGCCGTGCGCAGCAGCTCCTTGATGCCTTTCTCTATTCAGGCCATTTTAAACAGAAAAGGGGAGGAAGAGGAGGAGGAAGAAGAAGAAAAAGACGAAGAAGGAAGGCGCCGTCTGAAAGAGCTGGACATGTGTTTTTCGAAAAGCGCGTGCTGGAAAATATTCGGAGGAACGAACGAGGAGGAGGACGACGCCCGTGAGGACAGGGGGCAGAGGGAGCGGGAGAGAGCGCGCTTGGCGACGAGCCACCACAAGAGTTACGACTCAGACTCTGGGCTCAGCGAGGACCACCACCACGACCACCACCACCTCGACGATGAGCGCGAGGCGAAAAGCAGCTCGGGGCGCGAGCAGCGGGACGGCTGCGACTCGCGCACACTGGACGAGAGCTTTCAGGACGAGACGGACCGAGAGTCCACGGCTGCGGAGCAAGTGCGAGAACTGAGCGACTGCGAGCTCTTAGTCAGCGTGTCCGGTAAGTTCCTCTCGCACGAGGCCATGTTTTCACTGGGGCTGCGCGAGACCGAGATACTAAAAGAGCTGCTTTAATAAATCCAGCGGTTAAGTTTTAACTCTTGAACTTCCACTCATATTACCCTATAAACCTTCCTCCATGTAGCAGACATTCAAATGCAGAGTTCATAAGTATTTTTTTTAATAACAAAACAGTTTAAAAACTTTCCTTAAATGTCGAAGTGTATGCAATAGTGTATGCTTTATCAGTCCAGAAATGTCCTCTTTTTTTCCCAAGTCGGTAGCACGCGTGCACATTTGTTCTTTTAACATAACGTAGAATAAATACGCAGCGACTGTAGGATTAGTGTTTATGTAAGTCCAATTAGGCAGACAAAAGAAAAGCACTAAATAAGTTATTATTTGGTCACTAAGATTTAATTCATATTTTAGTAGTCCCGCCTTTAAATGTGAAGTTATGTGAAATTCAGATATATCAGTGTTTGAAAATGAGAAAATATTATTAGGCTATAAGAGCGCTTAAAAATATAAGAGAGTGCAACAGTTAGAGCAGACCAAGACGTTCTGGTTAAAATGTAATGATAATGATAATAATAAAAAGATTTACAGATTTACAAAGACTTGTACAATGATACTTGTAAAAGTCCAAAATGGTTTCTGGAAAAATATTTTAGGGTTCCTCGGGGTTTATCAGCAGTGGAAACTTTCAATGTGGCTCCAGGAACATTGTTGTGAAAGTGAATGGTATCATGGAAAAAAAAAATCTACAACTAAATTCTACATGTTTATTTTTAGGATAAAGGTATACATGTAGGTATACAGTGGTGGGGGGAGATCAGAGTTTTAAAATGCAATTATTTATAAATAAATTAAAAATTGTAGCATTGATTATATATATTTCCCTGTTTTTGGTGCAGACTGTAATAACGCGGAGGAGAAGGTCTCAGAGCAGCCCGTCGGAAAGCAGCGCAAGAAGCGCTCTCGCGCAGCTTTCTCTCACGCGCAGGTGTTCGAGCTCGAGAGGCGCTTCAGCCACCAGCGCTACCTGAGCGGACCGGAGCGCGCGGACCTGGCGGCGTCACTGAAGCTGACGGAGACGCAGGTGAAGATCTGGTTCCAGAACCGTCGCTACAAGACCAAGAGGCGCCAGATGGCCGCGAGCAGCGCCGCATCCGCCGCCGCCGACCTGCTGCTGCCCGCCGCCAAGCGCGTGGCCGTGAAAGTGCTCGTGCGCGACGACCGCAGGCAGTATTCTCCAGGAGAGCTGCTGCTGCTGCGTCCTCCGCCGCTCCTCGCGCTCCAGCCGCCATCTTCTTCTTCTTCCTCCCCTTCCTCATACTGTTACTACTATCACCCGCACGCGTACTGTGCGCCCGCCTGGACCCTGTCCGCGTCCGCGTGCGCCGGAAACCAGTGATGCAGGCACGGGGGAGAAAAAAAAGAAAAACAAAAATAGAGAAGTGTTTTGTTTGTATGTTTGTTTGGTTTTTTGGTTGTTTGGATTTTAAGTTCCCAACAAATACAAAAAAGGAGGGAGAAACGATAAGACACTGCGTTCAACTGTTTTAAGCTGAAACAAACCTAAAGACTAATGACATCACTTTATTATATTATTAATGTGATACTTTTTGGTATATATTATTGTTGTTAGTATTTGTACTTTATTCCTGAATGTAAATGGGAAGTTACACGTTTCCGTCCTTTAAATTTTTTTTTATTTTTTTTCGTTCAAAGCGTGCTGGAGTGCAGTAACGCGTCACTTGCACACAGAGAAAGATAGATTTGTAGGTGAAAACGGTAAGAGTCCAGCACTTCCGGTCTATAATCAGATTAACGCGCAAACAAAACACCAGAGTGTGTGGTCACAGTTGCAGACTTTAGTATTAGTGTAAAACGTTGTTGCTGTTTACAGACTGATTAAAAAGACGGCGAGCATTAAAACACACGTAGAGCAGTGTGTGTGTGTGTGTGTGTGTGTGTGCGTGCGTGCGTGTGCGTGTGTGTGTGTGTTTTGTACACTTTGTCATTGTTTGAACAGAAAGGTTTATTATATTAAAGGGGTATAAGTGACAGTTGAGATGTTGGGAGTCGTTACATTTGTGTTTAAGTGCACTAGATTCATGTGAAGAGAAAACGGACGAAACAATTACGCAGAATAAACATTAACTACCTTATTAAAAACGCTTTCCCATTTTCATGAGATGGAATTTTCCTTTTTTTTTTAAAATTCACCATGTTTAATTAATAGCTGACAGATGTCTTGAGTTGCACTTACGTCTTGTATTTTTTATAAAAAAAAAAAGAAAAAAGGTTTGTACCCTTTATAGGCTATTAGCCTAAATCCCAATTGTTGAAATAGGCTAATAATAATAATAATAATAATAATAATAATAATAATAATAATAATAATAATAATATGTATTATAGCCCTTTAAACCTGCTCAACCTTATCTGGCTAAAGCATGAATGCCAACTGAATAATTTTTAAAGAATAACTAAATAGCTAGGCTATAGTTAAAACAGAGTTTTATTTGCGGATTGTTGTTAGCCTGTAACTGTATCAGGCTTTAAGAGCTACAAGGAGTGTGTGTTTGTGTGTCAGGTTGATGAATAATCCATCAAAGGCCCCATGCGTTATTTTTATGTTTTATGGTCCTGCACATTTCTGTGAAAGTGTTGTTAAGGTGATTTAAATTCCCCGTACTGCTTTACTCGGTGATTTAATGCGACCCTGCACGCGCCGATGATCTCCACAAGTCTGCCTGCAAGTCATAATAATAATAATAATAATAATAATAATAATAATAATTAACCCACCACCAAGAGGCACAGCGCCGGATTAGTTTTATTAGGCCAAGATTGATGGTCTTTTTTAAACCAAGCTATTTTCTCATTTTTCTGCCTTAATGCTGATATGCTCGGATTGTTTGATTGGTGAACACATGGTTATTATCTCATTTCCAGTCATCCAGTTCCTTATGGTGTTGACCACTGAGGGTTTTTTTTTTTGTGTGTGTCATGGATAGATAGATTGATTATAAGTGTTTCATTCAATACGTTTCATTGGGCTCGTAATAATATACACAGTAGGCCTAACATTTACTATTGACCATTTCCAGTAATATTCCCAGTGACGTTTTTGTAATACCCAATTGAATACTTTGACAATCTAGCAGTGGAGATTTTGCTGTATACAATGCGATATAACAAATTAACACACATTGCACCAAACTACAGTTCAGTTATTCTAATAATAATAATAATTATTATTATTATTATTAGTAGTAGTAGTAGTAGTATTAGTAGTAGGCTAGTCGTAGTAGTAATTCTGTCGCAGTTTACACAGAAAATGTCCAGTTTAGATCTTCCAAAACTAATAATAATAATAATAATAATAATAATAATTATTATTATTATTATTATTATTATTATTATTAATGTTGTTGTTATTGTGTTGTCATGTTCCTCCAAGGTGTGTCTAAAACCTGCACAACAAAACAGTGCTACCTTCTACATTTTTAAACGGTTTAAGTAACACATTTTTGCATTGCATATTTAGGGTTTTGGATATTATTTAGGTATTAATATCTTTCAGATACATTAAACGCATTTCTTTAGCATACGTAGCATAAGAACGTACGTTGATTTTTTGTTTATGTTGTATTTTAAGTCAGACAGAGAGAGCACTGAACTGGAAATGTTCGCACTTCTACTTTGATTCGGTGTCGCGTTTTCAACGTGTATTCGACGTTAATAGTTCAACTATGATTTGATTGTTTTGCTCTGTTTTCTTCTGGGACTCGAAGGAGATCGTGTCCCTCTCGAGCACCGCAATCCCGTAATTCTACCCACCGCACGAGAGTTTTGTGAAGTTTTTGTGAAACTTTTCTGACTGAAAAGTTGAACTTAACAGTGTGTCACGTAACAATTTCTTTAGGAAGCTAAAGAAACAACAGCCGTGTTGTTGTCTTATAGCATTAGCAGATGTTTAATGGCTACATTTGTCTTAAAACCGTGTTAGTTAAGAAGTAACTGAGCAATTTCTAGTCGCGCTAGGATTAGCTGTGGGAAACCGCTTTGGCTTGTTGTGAATAAATAAATATTGTATTGTATTTACGTATTGTCGAGTAAATGTGAATATAGACTATGGGACTCGCTCAAAGTCCTGCAAATTGAAATATTTTGAATTCGTCCTCATCCGTTCAGCTCCATTACAACCGTTTCTAAGCTAAATTTGGTGCTTTCATTAGTGTCCATTATGGCTTTTCATTTTTCGTCATGTTTCATAAAGAAATTGTCAACTAATAATTAGCCAAACGCTATTAGCATCTACAACTAATATAGTCACTCACTCCTAACAGATTTCTCTCCATTCTGGACCCCTTTTGGGGTTTTTTCTACTACAGTTACCCCCCCCCCCCCCGGATTTTTTGGCACCTCTATTATTACGGAATGACGTCATAGAACTTGACATCATAATGGCAGAGTTTTAGACTGTTTTTACACAGCTGAGTCATTTGATCTGTTGTCCAGTGAGTGCTACATGGTTTACTTTTCCTGAATGAACAGGATTATTTTCTATTATTTACACTCTGGATAAAAAGCACTAAACTGCAGTCATACCTTTGCTTTTTGTGGGATGGTACTCTCAAGGGTATATCTTTTGTACCTTCAATATGTATTTTTCATCTGGAAACCTGGATGTAGTATACCCTTAAAATATTTAAGGTACACAATTTGACCAAAATTAGCTTTTTTTTTAAGTTTCAAAAGATACATAGCCTACTAAATGTACAAAAGGTGTATGATTGAGGGTATCACCCAAGCGACAGGGAATAGTACAGTTTAGTACATTTTTATTTAGAGCATAAAGAGAGATGCACATATCAATTTAGCTACTCAGATATTGTTACTGATGTGTTAATTTAACTCATTGTTGCTAGTGATGCTAGCCTACACAGTACCAATGGCTGACCAAAAGTTTTAAGATGTTTCTGCTTTAAGTTTTAAGAGCTTTACCACAAATACTCTGAGAACACCTCATACTTTTAATAATTTAGCACACAGAAAAATGAAACACCTCCTGGTATCACCGCAATGGATTTTACTACACCACAGTGAACTAGCCTACAATTGTGGCTCTAGTAACCAAGACCTCTCAGAAAACAATTGGAACCGCCAAAGTTAACAGTTGTAATAATAGACATTATGGCAATTTTAGTCATAGCATATCATGGCTTCTCCTTGAAAATGGAAGTCAATTATAGTCAGAGGAATCTATGTAGTGAACTATATGCTCAATAGGAAATCATTTGTGATTAAGCTCTCAGCTGTTTTTATTAGCACACTATATAGAGTAGGTTATACTAGAGCTTCTACACCCTTTATAGCAAACTGTATGTTGAATATGGACTTCTTTATGATTCATACTCCCTATGTATCACACTGTAAATGCAAGGAATGAAATAATGGCTTCTACACAAATAATGGACTTTGTGTTATATGTCCATTACAAAGTCATTAGATTTCCTTATTCGTCTATATAGGCTAACTGCACTACACATGGTATAAATTTCAGTATAAATTTCAATACCCTATTGAGAACAATGTCCAATCGAGAGGCATTTTGGAATAAACTCCAGGCATTATATAGTGTGTAATGCCTCCAAACCCTACATAGTGCACCATTAATCTAATAGTGAGGTATTTTGAATTCTGTTCCCTACTCGGTTTTTTACCATTCCTTTCACAATCTACCTGGTATACATCCTGAGTATTGCACTCTATTTTATTTAGTTCAATAGGGAGGTACTTGGTACATAAGAGAACTACTATATGTTTTAAATAATAGCCTTTATATTCTACATATATTGCACTATGGCCTATATGTCAGACAGGCACCAACAGCTGACATCAGACATGTGAAATAATGCCTCTTATACATGCAAAAAATAAAAAATTAAAAAAAGAAGAAGCTTAAATCTAGAATGGTTAAGGGTTCCAGACATATTCACTTCCCCTGACAGCTTAATGTGCCGCACCTCACCTCTCCCGGATACATTTCTTTCCAGATTTTTCTACTTTAGGTGTCCAGTAGCAAGCCTTTTAGGATTTGCACTAGATTGCATATGGAAAATGTGCACACTATAGTGCACTATGTCTGCAACAGGAAGTCATTTACAATTCAAAATAATAAAATAACTCTACACAGGGTCTCTCTCTCTCTGTGTGTGTGTGTGTGTGTGTGTGTGTCTCCTGAAATGTCGACACCCATGTAGGTGTGTAGGACACAGTGTAAAACGTTTCCACTTCAATGAGATTCTCCGTTATTACTAGCTGACTAGAGAACACATATTTTCCCCCACTTATCTGTTTTACCATAAATCTGTGCAAAAATGAGCGCGCTTGAAATGACACTATATTGCACGTGGAGGTGCAGTGAAGGCCTGCCCCCCCCCCCCCCCCCCAATTCATCCCCTATAAATAAGTACCCCGATGGTTAAACATTCCGGGAAAACGCGAAGAAATGACCCAGAGGGGAAAAAAACTCGAGTGAGGCCTAAAGCCTCTATTGAGAGTGTGTTTAAGAGAGGGATAGAGAGAAAGAGCGAGCGCGCGAGAGAGAGAGATTGTGTGTGTGTGTGTGTGTGAGAGAGAGAGAGAGAGAGAGAGAGCGAGAGAGAGAGCTCAGTCATGTCTGGAAATGATTCGCAGATGGAGCTTCAGTTTTTGCCACTCAAATGGTATTGACATTGAGATCATGCGAGATCTTCACACACGCACGCACGCATACACACCACTTTCTTCCACTCACATTCAATTAGGTTAAATTAAATTAAATTAAATTCACAGTTCTTTATTGGCACGACAATAGTGCAGTTGTATACAACTCGTGTGTGCATATTAAAGGGAAAATAATTTTTAAAAAGAGGAAAAGGAAAAAAAGGAATATATTTTTTTAACACTATCTCTATCTCTCGCTCTTTCTGTGTCTTGCTCTCTCTCTCTGACACACACTCACAGATTTCTTTTTTAGGCATTAAACGGATGCGCAGCGCACGCGCGTATATAGGCAAGCTACACCCCTCCCACCCCCCCATACACACACACATGCAGAGACACACACACTGCTGCATGTATTATACTTGTTTTAATAATAATAATAATAATAATAATAATAATAAGGCTCGTGGAGACCTGTGTGTTAGTATGTGAAATGGGCACTGTCGCGGTAATTTCCCCGCAGGTTTATCAGGCATTATGTCTCCCTTCTGCTCTGTATATTTATGCAGAGATTGGAGACGTCAAAGGTAATTTGTGCACGCTCGCTAATAGAGGCGACCTGACGGCGTAATGGCGCTTAATCAGAGCGATCATGTCGGCCCGCGCGAGCCCGGTGTTGTGCCAGATCAGGTTTCCCGTAATGTAATGTAATGGCGACGAAATTGGCGTTTTTCCTCGCTCTCTGTGTAATCCCGCACGCCTCCGCACCTGCGAACCATTCCTCCTCTCATCTCCGAGCGCTATAATTCAATTACACTCCTTTAAAACAAAAACAACACACGAGCCGTCTTTTATTTTCGACAAGTGCAGGTAAGGGAGATCACACAAATATTACATCACATATTAGATATAGGCTATTCAAGTATTAGTGTCTCAGAGCTAATGAAGTTTAATTTTTAGTTTTTGGGTCTTTTTTTTTTTTTTTTTTTGCTTTCTTGTTACTTATTCTTAGGTATCTTATTTTTGTTTTTACTTTTTGTTATGTGAAAATCTACCATGTACTGTATATTCTTGTTATTTTAATTTTTTTAATTGAAAATTGTAATAGTCTGTAATCTCCAAAAGCTACGCCTATATCAGGTAGGTATTATTATTATTATTATTATTATTATTATTATTATTAGTAGTAGTAGTAGTAGTAGTAGTAGTAGCAGTAGTAGTAGTAGTAGCAGTAGTAGTATTTTGGTTTACATTTTGTTTAGGAAATTGATTTAGAGAGTAAAGAGCTCGCGGCTCTACATAGAACGCATGCGTGCGGACACCTGTTTGATATTTCATCCAGCTGCTCGCGCAAATACATCTGCTTCACATTACACACGGATCCGACACGCGCTTGTTTTAATTAACAAAGCGCCGCGAGAATAATAATAATAGGTCTAGTAATAATAATAATAATAATAATAATAATAATAATAATAATAATAATAATGTGTTTACTTGAAAGATTATTGCCGTGTATATTTGTTAATTTTTTTTTTTAATTTATCTAGGCTATTTCTTTTTAATGCTTATCTTTTGTATTTGCACGTGCTTCACAGTGAAAGTCCTTAATTAACTCTTAGTAAAATGAAGTTGAACTGCTTATAGATAATAGAAAATATGAATATATATACCACACACACACACACACACACACACACACACACACACACACACACATATATATATATATATATATATATATATATATATATATATATATATATATATATATATATATGTGTGTGTGTGTGTGTGTGTGTGTGTGTGTGTGTGTGTGTGTGTGTGTGTAAATGTAGGATGCACGGGCAGATTACATTATTTAATTACAGATTACAGTTTACATTATTTAATGTCTAATGTATGTAATATATGTAACATGTAGGCTAAAATGATTTATTTTGTAAAGAATCTTTTTAAATTCAATGTCACCGATTAAGTCATAAAACCCAGACTGCTCCTGTTCACTCTTTTAACAAAACAATCTTTCACAGACAGATTGGTAGGTTTCAGATAGTTAAATTATTTAATTAATATTTACATTTTCCAATTTTCAATCATCTCTTACATATAGTAAACTCATACTTTACTAGTGATGTAATACTCTACTTCATTCTCTTTATCTCTTCATTTAATTTATTGCTTCTTATTGTTTTTGGTATTTTTACTCATTATATTTCTTGTATTTTTTTCATTATTTTCGTTATTATTCTTTACGCTGATAACTCTATATTTGTGTATTGTGTAGTACAGTTTGTACTATAATTTTTATTAAAATATTAATTAATATATTAAGTCTATTTTTATGAGACCTCTGAATGTCAGCTATTTGCATTTTTACAGCATTTTATTATTATTATTATTATTATTATTATTATTATTATTATTATTATTATCATTATTATAATGAACAAGTATCTGTTTGTGATTTAAGCGGCATGGTTTAAGAAAATTATAATTATGATATTCGACTGCAGTAGGCCTGTTTTTGTTTTTTTGTTTTTTTTTTAATGCCACATTTAAGATTTCAGGTCTACCTGGGACACATGCTCAGATATGTTTCGGAGAAAAACATTACACCTTCCGCCCACTGTAATCACGGGACTCTAATGTAAACCGAAAAACGGAAAAGGTTTATTACGGAAAAATAGTTTAGGCCTTATTGTATTAAATAAATTCCATTAAATAAATCTGACCGGGTTTACTTCATCGAGCTGTTTTATATTAAGCAGCTTCTCATATTGGGATGAATACATTATGAATGTCTAGGTTTTAAATAATTTTGACATTGCAAAACGTGATAGATAGACGGATAGATAGATAGATAGATAGATAGATAGATAGATAGATAGATAGATAGATAAACGCATAGATAGATAGATAGATAGATAGATAGATAGATAAACGTATAGATAGATAGATAGATAGATAGATAGACAGACAGATAGAGAGATAGAAAGATTGATCAATAGATAGATAAGGCGCTACGGCCCAAACAGGAGGCAGCTCTGTATGTATAAATACTCTACATTATTACACCGATTACAAGTGCTCTTTTTTTTGCTAAGTGCACCACTGTGTTCATTTAAGAGCTTGTTGAAGAGTGTTCAGTGTGAGAGTGAAGAAAGCTCGTGCTCCTCCTCGTGTCTCAGGCCGCGGGTGACACTGAGCAGTGCTCCTGTGGGTAAAAGGGCTCATGGTACACGGTGCCGTTGTGTTTGGTGCCTTTGTGACCTGTAAACATGTTTTTATTAAACTGTGCTGTATATGATCTAGATATTCATTAATAAACCAAATCCAACACGTGACCTAACAGGTAACCATGTAGCACTTAACGTGACCTAACATAGACAGACAGATGTGTCTTACTGACTGACAGACAGATGTGTCTTGCTGACATAGAGACAGATGTCTTGCTGACTGACAGACAGATGTGCCTTGCTGACAGACAGGCAGATGTGCCTTGCTGACAGACAGACAGACAGATGTGCCTCGCTGACATAGAGACAGAGGTCTTGCTGACTGACAGACAGATGTGCCTTGCTGACAGACAGGCAGATGTACCTTGCTGACAGACAGACAGACATACAGATGTGTCTTGCTGACAGACAGAGAGACAGAGAGAGACAGACAAATGTGTCTTGCTGACAGATAGACAGATGTGTCTTGCTGACAGACAGACAGATGTCTTGCTGACAGATAGACAGATGTGTCTTGCTGACAGACAGACAGACAGACAGACAGATGTGTCTTGCTGACAGATAGACAGATGTGACTTGCTGACAGACAGACAGATGTGTCTTGCTGACAAACAGACAGATATGTCTTGCTGACAGAGACAGATGTGTCTTGATGACAGACAGACAGATGTGTCTTGCTAACAGACAGACAGATGTGTCTTGCTGACAGAGACAGATGTGTCTTGTTGACAGACGGAGACAGACAGATGTATCTTGTTGACAGACAAACAGAGACAGATTTGTCTAGCTGACAGAGACAGATGTGTCTTGCTGACAGAGAGACAAATGCACCTTGCTGACAGAGCCAGATATGTCTTGCTGACTGACAGAGAGACAGATGTGTCTTGCTGACAGAGAGACAGATGTATCTTGCTGACAGAGCCAGATATGTCTTGCTGACTGACAGAGAGACAGATGTGTCTTGCTGACAGAGAGACAGATGTATCTTGCTGACAGAGACAGATGTGTCTTGCTGACAGACAGACAAAAGTGTCTTGCTGACGTAGAGACAGATGTATCTTGCTGACAGAGACAGAAATGTCTTGCTGACTGACAAACAGAGACAGATGTGTCTTGCTGACTGACAGACAGATGTGTCTTGCTGACAGACAGACAGATGTGTCTTGCTGACATAGGGACAGATGTGTTGCTGACAGACAGACAGATGTGTCTTGCTGACATAGAGACAGATGTCTTGCTGACTGACAGACAGATGTGCCTTGCTGACAGACAGACAAATGTGTCTTGCTGACAGACAAATGTGTCTTGCTTACATAGGGACAGATGTCTTGTTGACAGACAGACAGATGTGTCTTGCTGACAGAGAGACAGATGTACCTTGCTGACAGAGACAGAAATGTCTTGCTGACTGACAAACAGAGACGGATGTGTCTTGCTGAAAGAGACAGATGTGTCTTGCTGACTGAGCGACAGATGTGCCTTGCTGACAGACAGACAGATGTGTCTTGCTGACAGACAGATGTGCCTTGCTGACAGACAAATGTGTCTTGCTGACATAGGGACAGATGTCTTGCTGACAGAGAGACAGATGTATCTTGCTGACAGAAACAGAAATGTCTTGCTGACTGACAAACAGAGACAGATGTGTCTTGCTGAAAGAGACAGATGTGTCTTGATGACAGACAGACAGATGTGTCTTGCTGACAGACAAATGTGTCTTGCTGACATAGGGACAGATGTCTTGCTGACAGACAGACATATGTGACTTGCTGACAGAGAGACAGATGTATCTTGCTGACAGAGACAGATATGTCTTGCTGACTGACAAACAGAGACGGATGTGTCTTGCTGAAAGAGACAGATGTGTCTTGATGACAGACAGCCATATGTGTCTTGCTGACAAAGAGACAGAGACAGACAGATGTCTCTTGCTGACAGGTAGAGAGACACATATGTCTTACTGACAGAGAGACAAATGTGTCTTGCTGACAGATAAAGAGACACATATGTCTTGCTGACAGAGAGACAGGTGTGTCTTGCTGACAGATAGAGAGACACATATGTCTTACTGACAGAGAGACAGATGTGTCTTGCTGACAGATAAAGAGACACATATGTCTTGCTGACAGAGACAGATGTGTGTTGCTGTCTGATAGACAGAGACAGGCAGATGTGTCTTGCTAACAGGCAGACAGAGACAGACACATATGTCTTGCTGACAGAGAGACAGATGTATCTTGCTGACAGAGACAGATGTCTTGCTGACTGACAAACAGAGACAGATGTGTCTTGCTGACAGAAAGACAGATGTGTCCTGATGACAGACAGACAGATGTGTCTTGCTGACAGACAGACAGATGTGTCTTGATGACAGTCAGATGTGTCTTGTCGACAGAGACAGATGTATTTTGCTGACAAACAGACAAATGTGTCTTGCTGACAGAGAGACAGATGTGTCTTGCTGACAGACAGATGTGTCTTGCTGACAGACAGAGACAGACAGATGTGTCCTGCTAACAGAGAGACAGATGTATCTTGCTGACTGACAGACAGATGTGCCTTGCTGACAGACAGACAGATGTGTCTTGCTGACAGACAAATGTGTCTTGCTGACATAGAGACATATGTCTTGCTGACAGACAGACAGATGTGTCTTGCTGACTGACAAACAGAGACAGATGTGTCTTGCTGACAGAGAGACAGATGTATCTTGCTGACAGAGACAGATATGTCTTGCTGACTGACAAACAGAGACAGATGTCTTGCTGACAGAGACAGATATGTCTTGCTGACTGACAAACAGAGAGAGAGATGTGTCTTGCTGGCAGACAGACAAATGTGTCTTGCTGACATAGAGACAGATGTCTTGCTGACTGACAGACAGATGTGCCTTGCTGACAGACAGACATATGTGTCTTGCTGACAAAGAGACAGATGTGTCTTGCTGACAAAGAGACAGACAGATGTCTCTTGCTGACAGGTAGAGAGACACATATGTCTTGCTGACAGAGAGACAGGTTTGTCTTGCTGACAGATAGAGAGACACATATGTCTTGCTGACAGAGAGACAGATGTGTCTCGAGAGTAATGATCGAGAAGAGAAAGCCTTTTACGTTACTATAATGGTTCCAGTATATTTTTTACTGATATTGAATTATAATTTGCTATTGCAATTCAATAATAATAAAATACTATTAAACTAATTTACATTTCTATAAAACTGGATATTTGCCGCTGAGGCTGCTCGGAAGCACGCGCACACTCAAACAATCCAATCCCTCATTCAATTCCTCTGCAGGAACCTGGGTTTCCTTGGCAACGAGGAAGCGTCATGGCGGACGAATCCATTTCTCTCCCGTGGGTAGGAACAGAAATGAATGAGCCCAAAACTCATCGAAGGTGTGTTTGGAAACATATCTACGCAGAGGTTCTGACAAATAATATACATAATGAACATATATATTCAATAAAAGGCACTTACAGAATGAAAATGCAGTTATTAGTTGTCCTAATATTACAGTGTTCTACTCCCAATGGTTGGTGCCAGTCTCCGGCTGTTTGAGTAAACATGGCGGCCCGTTGCTTAGTACAAATTGTTATATGATTACAACCTTAATTTCCCAAGCGCTTTATTGATTTCATTGTTTTATCGTATTTATTTGTGCGCTTCTTGTATTTATATAATACACACACCCCGATAAATATGTCGGATTCGGAGGAAGAGACTCAGGAGCGGCAGCTGAAGATGGTGTTAATCGGAGACGGAGCTTCGGGAAAGGTGAGGAGGGATTTACAGCAGCTTTGGGTGGCATGCTAAATGCTAATGCAGCCTTAGCTAATCTGCGTGCTTTACTGTATTAGTGTGCAGTTATATGTTATAAAACGTGGAGATGAAGATGCAAAATCCTTTGCCTGGGTTAGCGTACTAAATGCTAGAAAAGGTTTATATAATCTCCTGGCTGCAGCATGCCCCGTTATTTAGCTGTTAAAACGTGTATTTTAGCAAAATATGGGCCATAAACCGATGAATCCGAATCATAATCACTTTATTTGCCTAATCAAGAGATGTGCACAGACAGGTAACATGGCACATCAGTGGAAGAACATATAATGTGCAAACAAGCAACAACGTGTAAACATTCGGACGTACAGACCTGCAAAAGTGCATATTAAGTGCAAAACAGTACAATAAACACTATAAAAACAATACATTTAAACATTTCAAATACAACCTCCACACACAACACTATATGGTAAAGAGAAGGTTCTGCTGAGCACAATTTAAATAAGGTGTAAAATTGTGTAAACTGTAAGCTGTGTAACATCAGTACCAGATTATTGGCCTAAACCACCTGTTCAATGAACCTATAAAAATATGACCCCATTTAATTATAAATGATAATGCAGTGGCTACAGGTTAATGAACAAGAGGTCTACCTTTTACAGCATTACACGTGTACGTGTCACCGGTGACTGTAGACGTTTACGGTTATTTTAGTCCAAGTCTGGCCACGCAAACACTACTTTGATAAACATTGTTTATATACAAATGCTACAAAAATGTGTAGCTACATGCAGTCTCTACTAAGAGCCTGAATGGATGGAAAAGAATTGACTTCAGTTTCCATTGCGAAGTGTTGCCTAGTCTTTTCAGGGGAAAGTAGCTAATGCATGCCCCATATAAAGTCGCCAGATGTCAGTAGAAGTTGCCAGATGACATCATAATTATTGGTAACAGGTCAGTAAAATGATTGGGTATATAAAGAGTATTTTAGTGAGGCAGAGTCTCTCAGAAGTAAAAATGTGATGAAATCTGGACTTTTATACCCAGTCGTGTTACTGTACTGTTGCCAATTAACCTAGTTAGTTGCAAAATGTTCCTCCAGCTGTTTCCTTTTAGTAACACTTACTTTTCCAGCCTTTTGTTGCCCTGGTCTGAACTTTTTTGAGACGTGTTGTGGCCATCAAATTCAAAATTACCTTATGTTTTGACTTAAAATGGTACATTTCCTCAGTTTAAACATTTGATATGTTTTCTATGTTCTATTGTGAATAACATATGGGTTTATGAAATGTGCAAATCATTGCATTCTGTTTTTATTTACATTTTACACAGCGTCCCAACTTTTTTGGAATTTGGTTGTAAAATGAATTGTGTTATATGAAAAAGAAAGAGATTTTCTGAAGACACCCACAATATAATAGAATAGAGTTTTATAGAAAATAAAGAAGGCTTTGGTCTGAATGGCAAACATATAAGCCAAGATGAAAGCTGTTAAATTGACAGCAGCGGACTACAAGGCAGTCAGTTTACAGGTTTTAGTAGCTGTCTTTATATGCTATATGTGAGGATGTAGAAAATTGAGAATGGGAAACAGGTAGTCTAGCTAGTTTGTTGTCTACATATTAAATTGATCATTTGCAGCATTTGGCTGCTTATGCGGACAAATTTTCAAAATGGGGAGTGAATCTCCAAATGGAAGCTGGACGGGAGCCTAGTGTGGTCACAAATGAGGGGGATAAACGAGTCCGGGCAAAGATGATCCTGTGGTGTGGGAGGGTAAACAAACGTGGGCACAAATGATTTGTTGAAATGAAAGGGTAAATCCGTCAATCTAAGCCTTCTGATCTCCAGTTACACTCCATAAGCCTTCCAGTCTCACTCCAGAATGATCAGAGCCCTCGATATATTTTCATATGGTCAGTTTTTACAGTGGAAAACATGCATGAGTTTGTGTAGTGAGCCACTCAGCAATGTGATTGGACAAATGATGCAACATCCAGTGACACAGCTAGGAGGGGAAAAAAGAAAAATGGCAAAGAGTGTAAACTCTTAACATGAAGAGTGGAGAGCAGAGATACAGGACAGACTTAGAGGAGTTATACACCATAAATACTAGCAGAATTACTATTTAGATTAGATTACATTACTGTAATCTAATGACTTTTTCTGATAACGCAGTAATGTAACACATTACATTTAAAATGTAAGTAATCTGATTACAGTTACTAATATCAATAATATTATGTTACTTGTGTTACAACAAAAGTTATTGTTAAGAAAACAATATTAACTAAAAATGCATTTTAAAATAAATCACGTTTGCCCTGAAAATTTTTTCTGTAGGCCTGAATAATTCTCTTGGAGTGGTTTGTCACTACATAACTGAATGTCAATGAAAGAAGATGGCCTGTAATTTTATATCTTCAGTGAATAGAGATGAGACCAATTGGACAGGGTTTACAGGAAAATATGTGGAAACACTTGTGTCTTATTGGCTGACAGCTCTCAATTTTACCAAACGCTAGCTCACAGTCAGTGTGAGGAAAAATGGATATACGCCGATTAAATATATTTTTTTAACCCGTGAAGGGGTTGAAACTGAAACAGTAACATCCTCTGATGCTGAGCAGGAAAACAAGGTGTGTAAGTGTCTATATGAGTTCCAGTTTATGTGAACATGACATGAGCAGAGCATAAGGAAAGATAATGTACTTTGCATGGCACTGTAGCAACTAAACCTATACAGTGATAGCTTAGTTGTGCCTCCTCTTGACTAGCGACACCAAACTAGCCTAGTTAGAAAAGTTTGATATTTTATCGGTCTGGTAGTCCTACAAACAGTGACAACACCCGAGGCAGGTTTTATGATAAATCCAACTTTTTCTGATCATGTCATAGACTGATACATGATAAAATTACTGAAAGAACTATGAGTTTCACTTTGTAGTGTATTCTTGTAGGTTTGATAGGTTTTGAAAGTAACTTGAAAGTAAAGTAATTAGTAATCTGATTACTGCATGTAAATAGCAATGTAATCAGATTACAGTTTTAAGTAGTAATTATTAATCTGTAGTTGATTCCTTTTTTAAGTAATTTACCCAACACTAAATACTAGTCACCTGGAGATTGTATGCTTCCTGTCTGTGCAAATAAAAGTACTAACAAGTCCGTCCGGTTGCACTACGTCCAGATTAATCTGTGTTTGTTTGTGACATGCTGATAAGATTGCACTGATGTGGATTGAAATGTTCATAATCTTCGTCCAGTCCTTAAAAAATGTGGGCAAGCTGGATTTTATCCAATTAACGCATTAAAAAAATACTCATTAGTTGCATTAGTTTTACATGGGGAGGTGAAGTAATGTAATTATTACTGGAGTACGTCAGAGATTTTAATCTAAACCTGTCATGTCAGTAATTTTTTAAGGAATGTGCAGGCACAGGTAGAAATAGGAGTAGCATTAGGAACAAGCTAGCAGGGTAAGGTTAGTGATAACTCTAATGTTGATGATTACCTTCTCAAAACAGCGATTAGTATAGTCAATGAATGTTGATCAGTGTTACAGATTTAACCAAGTACCAGTCCATCCAGGATTTCGCAATGTTGTGATGGTAGGAATGAACAAAATCAAGCAAACGCTGCAATATTTGCAGTAGTTTGCAATTTTTCAAAATTACCGCAGATTTTCTGCAGATTTGGGCGAAGACGTGTCATGTGACATCATTAGAACATGCGTTCAGTCAAAGCTCTCTTCTATTCACGTGCGTCGAACATGAGGACAGCTAAAAGTTCTCATTTACCAACAAACATCACTGTGAAAGACCACGCAAAACAATTTCGTGCAATTGCAATATCACCAATTCGAGTAGTTTTCTGCAAAAAACCCCCCCCAAAAAGCACAAAAAAAAACTCCAGAAGCAAAATCAAGCATCTTTGGCTGCAACTATCACAAAAAACTCAGTGAAATCCTGTACAGACTGATAAAAAGTAATAGATTTAACCAAGTACTCTGTGTAGTAACTGATCTAAGTGGCCATGTTGATTTGATGTCTCTCCCTAACTGGGGAAGGAACTGGTAGTTGAGAACACTACTGCAAGTTGAAGAGTTTAAGTTTCAAGTAGATGCGGCCGTTTTTGTTGGCTTTTACCTGCTGTAGTACAAGTTGCAACCTTGTCTCGAACCACTGGTACATCATGAAGACCTTCCCATCTGATGTTTTACAGACTCGTATAACAATGTCCTTACTTAACAGAAATGTCCAGAAATCTTATCCTGTCTGAATTGTATATAAGTTAAATGTTTATTTAATGCCATATCTTTTTTTTTTCCTGTCTTCCATAATGTTCAGCTCGGTATTACCAGTAGGCATTATCGTCATATTTCTTTCAGAAATTACATATCTAATTTTAAATTTAAGTCTTAACTTAATAGACTATACTTATTCTTACCCCATTTTTTTTTTTTTTTTTACAAATTCCTAAGTGTACGCACACACACACACACACACTCACACACACACACACACATGATCTTGCCCAGACTCTTTCCAAGTGTATCAGTAGCAGACATGATAAGTGATGAGTGGATTACAGGACTGAAGGCTATTTTTAACAAAGATAAGCTATGTTTTAATCCATCTGTCTTTATAAACCTGTTAATGCTCCCTACGGCTTTAGCCCTCTGTGCGTGTGTATGTGTAAGACCGGAAAAGTGAATCAAAATGAACCAAATCCCTGACAGGAATGGACAAATAATAGTCACTGGCTAAAACACTAGGCAGATAAAAGTGCCGTGTTGAACCAACATTAGAATTATTCTAGTCTAAGGTAGACGTGTTCTGGAGTTTTATTTTAAGCAATTTTTCAGTCATAAGTTTCTTTTTGCATTTTTCTTCCCGTAAAATAATGGCTTCAACGTTATTGGCAACTGTACAATTTTTTTTTTTTTTTAGTGAAGCCAGATGTAATGATTACCAAAGTTGGCGAACACTTGCAGAAGGATCTTGGACAACTTCTCTTCACACAGCCTATGCATCATATTGTTGAAAAATCCATACATGGCCAATTCTTAAACTCCTGGCACAGGCGGACAGGTTTTGATCAGAATTCTTGATGCCATTAATCCTCACAAAAAGCATCGATGATGCAACATCATATTTAACAATATTTATCAGGTATAATTCCTTGTATATAGTTCTTTCTTTGTTGAAAATGCCAATGTCAGTGCACTCCGTTTTGTGGGTTGTTCTTTTATTCAAGGGGAAACAGGAAATGGTCAAAGGCAACAATATACAGTATCCCAAAAGTCTCCATACATAGGGGAAATTAACACTTTTTAGCAAAATGTTTTCCAAAATTTTTCATACTTAGTTTATATTATATTTTTTAAATTCAGGTAGTCTTTAAGAACGCCTTTGACAAAAGAAGAACGTATTGAAATCATTCTCATGGCTGGATCGGGTAGCTGTTGCAAGGTTGCTATGGACTTTAACAGAAAACATAGCAAACACATCACACACATCACTGTTGCCAAACTTATTAACAAATTCAAAAAGACTGGAAGTATTGCGGACCGACCGAGTAGTGGACGTCCACGAACATCCACCGAAGAAGGCACAACCGATGTGTTGCTGGAGTACATAGTCCCCTATTTATGGAGACACCCTTGGGATTTTGGGACACCCTGTAGATTCTAGAGATTGACAGCAAAACTGCTTTAGCTTCTTCAGACACACACACACACACACACACATACACACTTGTTCACCCCTAGGGGGAATTTAGAGTATCCGGTTCACCTGTCGCTATGGAAGGTGGGAGTAAAACCATGTGACACAGGGAGAACATCTGAAACACCACACAGTTAGTAACCAGAGCTCAGGATAGAACCCCAGACACTGAAGCTCTGAGACATCAACACTACCTGCAGCACCACCATGCCACCCTGAAAAATACTATTATTTAATTAAGAGGCTCATATTAGAATGATTTTTAATGGCTAGGTAAAGACACTACCAGTCAACAGTTTGGACACACTAGAATGACTGTATATTTTTAATTCCCCGTATATACATTTATTTCTGAATCAAAATGTATTTATTAATAAGTAGTTTTCATTCAGAAGCAGCGAGTGTCCTATTTGGGAACCTTTAAGAAAAGTTTCCTAGAAGTTTCCAAGAGTGTGCAAAACTTTATCAGGAAAACTGTTAGATAGATTAGTTAGATTTTTGGTCACTGCATGTTTCAATGTATGTTAATTCGTAGTGTTAATGTCTTCATTGTTATTCTAAAAGTGTAGAGATTGCGACAATGAAGAAAGCCTTTCTATCAGCAGCTTTGTCCAAACGTTTGACAAATAGTGTAGTTTCTCCAAATTTTTAAATGGAAAACTTTTGCATGTTCTCTTAAAGGGTGCCAATAATTCTAGAATTGGCTGTAGGATGTATGGGTAAAGATAGATGGATGAACAGAGAGAAGAGAGAAAGCATGCAGGGAGCATGCAAGACAGATGGATAGATGGACAGACAGACAGATGGATAGATAGATAGATAGATACTGAATTAAAAGTAAGGACACTTAGCAGAGCATTTTATATCGGAACAAAGAGGAAATATTCCCCAAAAACACTTAAGGGCAGTAATTGAGTATTTCTGCTACATTACATTGAGGTACAGCTCATTTCGGCACACAATGGTCCTTACACATAACCCACTTTTGTTGAGTGTTGTGGTTCAGCTGAGGATTGTGTTACTGCAGTGTAACTCTGTTGTGTGTGAACAAACCACCATGCCAAACCTCTGAGCTACAGTGTGTGTGTGTGTGTGTGTGTGTGTGTGTGTGTGTGTGTGTGGTTATCAATAACCATGTGTAGGCTTCTCAGTATGAGTCAACACTACTTTCCCAGCATCAGAGTAATGGAACTTAACCAAGCACACACACAGAGGATAGTGTAGTGGTTTAGTGTATACCGATTTATAGTGTCTTTTGGGCTTGGTTCTTCATTTGTGGTGTTTCAAGGCAGGGAGTAGGAGTTGCATGTGGTTGGTTCCCTTGTGTAGGCTGTTTTGGTATAATTAGGCTCTACACACACACACACACACACACACACACACACACATACACCCATGCATGCGCGTGCACAAACACACACACACAAACAAACATTTGCAATCACCCATGGATGGCATTATAAATTGTGTAGTAGTGTTTTTTTTTATACTGGTACCCATCAAAAATTAATTACACTTTGTAACTTTTTAGTTAAACTTGTAATGAATTGCTTTGTGCCAAAAATATGCAGATAATTCAAGCTATGTTATCACTTTCTGATGATGCCCCCCCACTCACGTTTTGCTCAGAGAGAGACCTCCATTTAGAGGTGTGCATAGGACTGTTTATTTAATCCCAGCACTGTCTGCTCCCCTACTACCTGCTCCAGCAAACACTCCTGACCAATCCTGCCTGCTACCACAGACAATCTTGACCAATCTTGTGCAGTCCTGCAGAATCTCTTGACAATTCCTGCCCGCTCCCACAAAAAATTTAACCAATCCCACCCACTCCCACAGACAATCTTGGCCAATCTTGCCCACACCTGTGGAAAGTTCCACCCAATCCCTCCCATACCCCGACAAAGTTTAACTAATCCCACGCACTCCAACAGACCCTCTTGACCAATCGCATCTGCTCAATCTCAAGGTTTGACCAATCCTGTTTACTCCCTCAGAAAGATTGACCAATCCTGTCTGCTCCCGAATAAAGTTTGACCAATCCTGTCTGCTCCCGAATAAAGTTTGACCAATCCCACCTACTCCCAAATGCACCCTTGACCAATTGTCTGCTCATGCAGAAATTTTACCAATCTTGTACACTTCTGCAGAAAGTTTGACCAATCCCACACACTTCTGCACACAGTTTGACCAATACCATCCACTCCTGCACACAGTTTGACCAATCCCACCCACTCCTGCACACAGTATGACCAATACCACCCACGCCCACAGACACAGTTCATTCATGATCCCACTGGCTCCTGCAGAATAAATGACCAATCCTGTCAGCTCCCTCAGAAAGTTTGACCAATCCCACCTGCTCCTGTAGACACTCTTGAACAATCTCATCTGTACCTGCCGAAGGTTTGACTAATCTTGACCACTCCCAAAGTAACTTTGACCAATCTTGCCTCCTCCTGTAGAAAGTTTGACCAATCCCACACACTCCCACACACACTCTTGATCAATCCCGTCTGCTCACACAAAAATGTTGACCAACCCCACCCATGTCCACACACACTCTTGACCAATCCCACCCACTCCTGCAGAAAGTCTGACCAATCCCTTCCACTCCCACTGATATTCTTCACCAATCCCTTAGCAGTCAGTAAGGTTTTGGCCACAGGAAAGACTTTGGGACAGAAGACTGCACTTGCCGGTATCAGTGACATGACATGACAAGCTGCATTTTCTGCCTTTGCTAATCCAGCTCTCTCTTTCTCTCCTCTCTCTCTCTCTCTCTCTCTCCCTCCCTCCGTCTCTGTTAATATGACTCAACTGATCACCTGGAAAATAAAATAAAATTGAGCAGTTCAGGGAGTGAGCACATGACACAGGCCTGATGACTGACAGCATACTGACCATACGATTAAGAGAGTATGTGTGTTTGTGTGTGTGTAACTGTGTGTGTGTGTGTGTAACTGTGTGTGTGTGTGTAATTGTGTGTGTGTGTTTGCTTCACACTGAAAGTAAGTGTGTGCTCAGGACGGCAGATGCCTACTCAAAAAAATAACAGCAGTGAGAAATAAACATGGCAGTAGAAGAAAATGTGAGTGTGTGTGTGTGTGTGTGTGCGTGTGTATGGCCATTAATAAATGTTGTGGTGTATGGGAATATTTACCAGTATTAGATATGAATTAAGTGTGTGTGTGTGTGTGTGTGTAGTTGGTGTAGTTGGACTGATGAGAGACGTGACGTTGGAGTCACTCTTTCATCAGTCAGAATGGATGCTGGCACATGCACAGTGCTCTTTGCCTTTTTCCCACACACACACACACACACACACACACACACACACACACACACACACACACACACAGAGCCTACACTCTACACTGTCTGTGTTTTTGAGTGAGTGGTTCGTTGAGTTATGTAGTGTGTGTCGGGTGTGCACACTCACTCACAGCTGTACGCCTAATAGGCTCTGATGTTCTGCATTAAGAAGCTGTCAATCAAAAGTGATGTCATACTCGGATATTAACCACACTACGCACACACACAGACATACACACATTGACACACACTCAGCGTGGGAAGGCCTGCGTCAATTTTTTTTTTATTTAGCTCACTGGCAGAAGAACCAAAGTGACCAGAGTGACCGAGTGTTCCAACAGCAACATGGACAGCCGTGTGTGTTTTGAAGAGTGTGTTTTAAAGTGTGTGTTTTTGTTGGCGTGAGCTAGGCTTAAAGGAGGATTTGTTTGCTCACGATGTCTTTTTAGGTTTCACAGAGCTGAACACAGAATAATACAAAAACAACATTTTTGTAAACTGGTATATTACAAAATAATATTTTGTAATAAGTTAAATAAGAAATGACAACTAAAGTGAAGCTACAAAGACTGTCTCTGAAACGGGCTAAAATGAAATAAAATGTAGACATGAATTCATTTCTGTTTTTATTTTTATGTACAACATGAGTGTGAGGTGAGTTCAATGTTTAAAATGGTGGCTGGCATAAAGAGACAGAGTGCCCGTTTTATGGATTTTATTTTATTTTTTTTAGCTAGATAGCAATTTGTTTACTTCAGTGATTCTCAACATTTTATTGTCAGCTAACGCAAACTAGCTTTCGTTAACATACAGTTTACCATGTTTTTTGAAAGCTTAACAATTTTTCCTATCGATTTCAGTCAGGCACCCAAGTGACCTTCATGAAAATTGATTACTCCAAATGGAAGTTTAGTGGCAGATGCTAAGTGTAAATATAATGTAGAGACTTTACATAGTAATTTGACAAAAAGTTTGATGACATTTCTGATTATTCTGGCTTGTGGGTGGCTAGCCAAGCCTCATTTTCGTTATAGTGTTCTTATATCTTTAACCATTTGAATGTTCTTAGTAAAATTTGTTATAACAAAATGCAATAATGGTAATGCAAACCAGATTAGCTCTATAGTTATGTAAAGGGGCATGGCTACACAGGTGTGACTTAATATTGACTTGCTTTTCATTTCTTCTGTTTCTGCATCTCCTGGATTTATCCATCTCACTCTCTCACACTTTCCATCTATTCTTTTTGTTCCCTTCCTACAACGCTCTCTCTCTCTCTCTCTCTCTCTCTCTCTCTCTCTCTCTCTCTCTCTCAGACATCAGTCGCCACTCGTTTTGCGCAGGAAGCTTTTGGGAAGCAGTACAAACAGACAATAGGGCTTGATTTCTTCCTCAAGAGAATCACACTGCCAGGTGAGACACACACACACACACACACACACACACACTAAGGTTCCACTGTCAGCTCTGAGGGAGGTGAAAGTGAAGTTGATGGAGCTCAGAGTCATTAACACTTCTCTTCAACCTGCACATGCACATTGCGAGTGTATTATGTCGGGTGACATAAGTGCAATCACTAAGGATTCTGCCTGGTTTGCCAACGCCGAGTCCCATTTTACACATTTATTAGGTGGTATAAAGCTTTACAAATATTCCACAGACTTTAAACTCTGTGTGGTTCAACATTTTGTTCCTGTCTTTCTCTGCTTTTTACTTCACAATGTACAGCACATTGAGCTGTCCTAGAACCTAGAACTTTCTTACCTAAAACTGTAGAACTCCTGATCAGTTTTTCAAGTCTTTTGGTACTTTTATTTGATTGACCATTTGAGAGAAAAGTCAGGAGTCAAATATATTTACTATATGATTTTGCATCCAACAGAATTACTATCTGTCTCTCTCTCGCTCAGTCGCTATATATACATATATTAGAGATGCACCGATGTATTGGCCGATACCCATTATCGGCCGATACATCGGTGCATCTCTGATATAGATTAGAGACGTTGCTAAAAGTTGCTAAAGGCAGTTTTTCACGCAGTGGGCCGATAGTTTAAAAACATCCGATGATCAGGGCCGATTATATCCTGTCAATCAAAAGAGGGCGGGAAAGCACATGGAATTCGTGCTGTGTGTAAAGATGATGCCTCTTGTGTGGAATGATGACAAAACTGCTGTTTGTAAACTCTGTAATCTTTGCACTGCTAAAATTTTACACCGGAAGTGAGCAGCAGTGAAGCGGGAGTTTGGGCATTGAGTCTAAATCCCCCCCACCCCGTGTTGCCCGCTCGTCCTAGCACTGAATTAAAGGGCCAGTAAATGAAGATTTAAATGAAGATGAGTTGACAAAAAAGTATATATTGCACAGAAAAAATATATTTGTAGAGTAGTATATTTCATATCCAGTTAATGTTAATTTTTAAAAGGGGGTATTTCCCACTTTAGTAGAAATAACTTCTTATAGGCTTTTTGCATAATTGTCCACCAGGCTTGCTGGAATTTTTGACCACTCTTACATGCAATATTCTTTCAGTTGCAAGAGCTTTGAGGCTTTTCTTGCATGTACTGCCTGTTTCACATCCCCTCACAACATTTCAGTTGGATTCAAATCCAGGCTTAGACTAGGCCAGATGGCTTCACTTTATCTCCAAGCACTCTTTGATATGATGCAGAATTCATATTTGAATCAATGAATCCAAGTTGTCCAGTCCCTGAGGCAGTGAAGCAACCCCAAACCATAACATTTCCACCACGGTGCTTCACAGTTGGTATGAGGTACTTCTCATCAAAAGCTGTCTTTGGTCTGCGCCAAACATGTCTGCTGTTACTGTCCAGAGCACATTATTCTAAAAGGCCTGGTCTTTGCAAACTGTAGTCTTGCAAAAGCTTTTTACTGGCACGCCTCACATGCAGGTCAAATTTGTGCAATCTCTTTCTGATTGTAGACGCATGCACTTTGACACCAACAGCTGCAAGACATACTAGCAGATCATGTGATGAAATTTTGGGGTTCTTTGTGACTTCTTTTTGCATCAGACGGTCTGAATTTGCTGGGACGTCCAGTACTGGACAAATTGGCAGTCGTTTCAAATCTGTGCCATTTGTAGATTATTTTCCTTACTGTTGAATGATGTATTTCAAGAAGATCTTTTTAAATCCCTTGCCAGACTCATAGGTATCCACAGCCTTTTTTCTGAAGGCCTTACAGAGCTCTTTAGATCTTGGCATGATGACACCACACACCTTGCTAGCAAAGGGAACACCAGACACTAGATATGAGAGTGGTATAAATAAAACAGGGTTCCATCTGCACTCCCTAAGCAGGTTCTAATCACTGGTACCCAATCTTTAAATTTGATTGATTTTAAGGTGTGATAAATGTATGGGTGTACTTACTTTTTCCATGTGACTGATCTGTTTTTTTGTTCCTTTAAATTGTGAAAATTACTATAAAATGTCAATTTTATGTGCCATTTGATTGAGCGTATCAACTTTATTAATAGGCACGGTTTCAAAGAGGATCAAATGTCTGCTTGTCCAAATATGTATATACAGTAGGACCCCTGTATCCACGGGGGATAGATTCCAAGTGGATACCTGAAGTCACAGATAGTAGCAAATGCTATATACTGTACATACCTATGACAAAGTTTAATTTATATATAAAAAAAGGCACAATAAGACATTAACAATAATAACTAATAATAATAAAATAGAACAATTATAATAATAAAAGTTAAATGAATGAGGTCTCTCTAAAATATTTATTTATGTACATAATCATATATTAATGAACATTGTTATTTGATTATGTATTAACTAAATTATTATTTGATTCATTTTCTGTAACAACGGCTCTGATATTAGTACTGACTGCAAGCCAAATCACAAGCTTATGTTAATGTGCTTATTGTAATATGTTTTTGTTTCTATAGTACCAACTTTCAAGGGACCTGTATGGCCAACGAGCTACATAAACTGTTTTAATAAATGTGTGTGATCATTGATATGAGTCTCTAGTGTCATTGCTTAGTAACAGTCAGAGGATAAGCTGTAACTTTAAGCTTTCCGGCACTGTAAATTTGCTCTTTTCTCTGTAACATGATGAATTTAATTTTGTTTGGTCTTACTAACTACATCGGAGAGAAATAAAATAGAGATGGATGAGGAAACCACTGTTTACAGCTGTTATAATGTTAGTAATAACAGGAAGTAACTTGTTTCCCATAAAATATAACAAAAAATTAGAGATGCACCGATGTATCGGCCGATAGTTTAAAAACACCTGATGATCAGGGCCGATTACATCCTGTCAGTCAAAAGAGGGCGGGAAAACACATCGATTTCATGCTGTGTGTAAAGGTGATGTCTCTTGTGTCGAATGACGACAAAACTGCAGTTTGTAATCTCTGTAAGCTCTGCACTGCTAAAATCGGAAGTGAGCAGCAGTGTAGCGGCCTCGAGTCTTATTTTTCCCCGTACTACTCGCATGCTGCTTGTGCTGAATTAAAGGGCCAGTACACTATTGAAAGACGATTGACAAAAAAGTAGTATATATTGCACAGGAAAATATATTTGTAGAGCAGTATGTTTCATATGCAGTTAATGTTAATATGAGTTAATATCATAAAAAAAAGTTTATATTAGGCTTATATATTACCAGTTTGATGTTGAATGATGAAGTAGAAATGCTTTTGTTTCTATTGGTTCATTTAATATCGGTTCATCTCTACTAAAAATGGATAAAAGTACTAGGCATCATTCTTTAATGAAGAAAAAAATTTTAGGACATGCTGTTATCGGCAAATAATGAATTTATGGGTAGCATCACACCACCCGTCTTTAATTATTTTCCTATATTCTTTACATGTATGCATTCCACTTTCGTAAAATTTCATGTAGAGTCTTTACAGTCACGTTTTTCTTTTTTTACTTTGTAACATTGTATCTTTAAGTGTATATGCCATATTTTACTATTTTTCTTATATACTGCATTGTGTTTTCACTTTCTAAAACATTTTGCTTCCATCTTAAAGGCTTTGTTTCTCATAATTTTTGTTGTTTTTTTTGTTGTTTTTTTTTTTTAAATACTGCAACGTTTATTTGCACTTGCATTTCAGAATGTTTTTATTTTCATGACACTAGCTTAATTTTTACACATCACGTCAGCTAAACTATATATATATATATATATATATATATATAACACACACACACACACACACACAGTGAATCCGGAAAGTATTCACAGTGCTTCACTTTTTCCACATTTTGTTATGTTACACCCTTATTCCAAAATGGATTAAATTCATTATTTTCCTCAAAATTCTACAAACAATACCCCATAATGACAACATGAAAGAAGTTTGTTTGAAATCTTTGCAAATTTATTAAAAATAAAAAACAAAAAAAGCACATTGACATAAGTATTCACAGCCTTTGCTCAGTACTTTGTTGAAGCACCTTTGGCACCAATTACAGCCTCAAGTCTTTTTGAATTACACCTCTCAAGCTCCATCAGGTTGGATGGGGAACATCGGTGCACAGCCATTTTCAGATCTCTCCAGAGATGTTCAAGTCTGGGCTCTGGCTGGGCCACTCAAGGACATTCACTGAGTTGTCCTGTAGCCACTTCTTCGTTATCTTGGCTGTGTGCTTAGGGTCATTGTCCTGTTGGAAGATGAACCTTCGCCCCAGTCTGAGGTCCAGAGTGCTCTGGAACAGGTTTTCATCAAGGATGTCTCTGTACATTGCTGCATTCATCTTTTCCTCAATCCTGACTAGTCTCCCAGTTCCTGCCGCTGAAAAACATCCCCACAGCATGATGCTGCCACCACCATGCTTCACTGTAGGGAAGGTAATGGCCAGGTGATGAGTGGTGCCTGGTTTCCTCCAGACATGACACTTGCCATTCAGGCCAAAGAGTTCAATCTTTGTTCAATCTTTGGTCTGAGAGTCCTTCAGGTGCCTTTTGTCAAACTCCAGGCGGGCTGTCTTGTGCCTTTTACTGAGGAGTGGCTTCCGTCTGGCCACTCAACCATACAGGCCTGATTGGTGGAGTACTGAAGAGATGGTTGTTCTTCTGGAAGGTTCTCCTCTCTCCACAGAGACACGTTGGAGCTCTGTTAGAGTGACCATCGGGTTTTGGTCACCTCCCTGACTAAGGCCCTTCTACCCCAATCGCTCAGTTTGGCCCAATGTGCTCATTGGCCCTTCAATGCTGCAGAAATGTTTCTGTACCCTTCCCCATATCTGTGCCTCTATACAAAACTGTCTCGGAGGTCTCCAGACAATTCATGGCTTGGTTTGTGCTCTGACATGCATTGTTAACTGTGGGACCTTATATAGACAGGTGTGTGCCTTTCCAGATCATGTCCAATCAACTGAATGTACCACAGGTGGACTCCAATCAAGTTGTAGAAACATCTCAAGGATGATCAGAGGAAACAGGATGCACCTGAGCTCAATTTTGAGTGTCATGGCAAAGGCTGTGAATACTTATGTACATGTACTTTTTTTGTTTTTTATTTTTAATAAATTTGCAAAGATTTCAAACAAACTTCTTTCATGTTGACATTATGGGGTATTGTTTGTAGAATTTTGAGGAAAATAATGAATTTAATCCATTTTGGAATAAGGCTGCAACATAACAAAATGTGGGAAAAGTGAAGCGCTGTGAATACTTTCCGGCTGCACTGTGTATGTGTATATATGTGTGTGTGTGTGTGTGTGTGTGTGTGTGTGTGTGTGTGTGTATATATATCTATATATATATATATATATATATATCACTTGTATACTTCATATGGACATATTACAGTTGTACAAATAATATACAGTAAATAATTTATTACAATATATCCATGTACCATTAAGTTACATTTAGTGTTTTTCACATATACATTGGCGATAATAATGTTTCATAGCTACTGCTGGATTTATTTATTTGCCATATTTGTGGAGTTTTAGCCTGTCATGTTTATTGCCATCTTCTGAAAGCCTGAATTCATAAATTGATCTAGACAGAGTGTGTGTATTTTTCGTGACAGTGGTGCAGAGAAATGTCTCCGACGTGCTGAGTACACTGCATTTATTTTCTGAGCCGTTCCCATGCAGGCCAAAGAGAGCGGCGAGGACTTTTTGTTTTTGTTTTCACGCTCCTGTGCACCATAACTCAGCCGTGTTTGTCTGTGTGTGTTCTCTTTTTCAGCAGATGGAATTCGCTCACTGTAAAGGCTTGAGTTGTGTATGTGTGGGGTAATTATGGAGCGCTTTCCTTTTTGTATGAACCAGTCAAAAGCAGTGAGATGAACACACTTCATGGTGTGTTACGACTGCAGACGTGTGTGTGATGTGTAGTCTGGAGGAAGTGAGCCGTGAGATGGTACTCTCCGTTACGCCATTTCATTTTTGCTAAAATTGTACGTTTTGATTAGTATTACAATCACAAACCTTGTGTGTGTCTTTTACTTGCTGTCTTTTATATTTGTGTATATATATATATATATATATACTTTCAATGTTTTAAAAAAAAACAAACAAACAAAACAAATATGTGTGTGTGTGTGTGTGTGTGTGTGTGTGTGTGTATATATGTATATATTGGAAACATTGAAAGAAAGTAATGGAATATTGTTGGTAATTATGTCATAATGTGCTTTACAGCAGCTGACCAATCAGCATCTTTGTTTACACTTGGAGGCATTGCCCTCAATATAAACACACACTCTTTATACAATCTTTACACTTCTTGCTGTTTCTCTTTCGTTGTTGATACAGTTTTATTGCACAGTGCTATCATACCACCCCATCATTGATTATTTTCTCTCTTTCTCTCTCTCTCTGTATTTATTGAGTTACAGTGTGAAGTTCTCAGTGTGACCATATGTGATGAAGTGTATTGTGGAGAAGGACAGATAAAAATTGAGAGGCGGAAGAAATGTTAGACAATCTGTCCTTTTCTCATCCTTTTCTACGCCTCTTACTCGTCTGTAAACAACACACAACCATTCAGTTTCCACTTTCATTCTGTCCTTCATACTTTTTAATTAAATTGCTTTATTTTGCTTAACACCACATATATTTTTTTCCAACAGTGGCTTTGGCAGAGACCAGCTAGTACAAATACACAGAGAGAGAGAGAGAGAGAGAGAGAGTTTAAGAGTGTACACTGTAAAAATAAGTTTATTCTATAAGAACACCAGACATTTTGCATTCTGTTACTAAAACGTCTGGCTTGGCATGGTATTTCAACATTCCTGTCAAATATTTGACTGTATTCATTCCATTTTGAGTAAATCGTTTCAGAATAGACAGCTTAATGTGTTCAGGAAGTTCTTGAATTTTCTTTGAATTTGGTATTTGAGAATTTTAATTGGGTTCATTCATTTGATCTGATTTTAGAACTCTAATATAATTGTGGATCTTGATATAATTGTAGTTCATGCAGTTCTGAAGCTTATTTCTGGGTCTATGTTTTGCTTTGCTATAGACATTTTAGTTGTTTTGATTCTAGAATTTGATCAGTTTCAGTCATTAAAATGAAGATTGACTCAAATTGGAACTCAAATTGGCTTGACTCCAACCAAAACAGTTATTTAATTTTGGAACTAGTTTTAGATCAGGGGTTCCCAAATCTTTTGGGCAAACAACCGTAAATAACAACTATGAATTTTCTGACTGTGACCACTCTACATTTTTTCAGATTCCAAATTTACAATTTAGGATTACTGTAACATATTTATGTAATATTTTATTATGTCAGTAATGTCTGTACCATAAGTAACTAAAAACCAAACAAATATTCCTTGCATTGGGTCAAGAGTCTAGTGGGAAGGGCAAGCATTTCTTGACACAGCTTTTGAAAACGTTTTAAAAAGTTTGTGTTTGAAAGGGCGCGTCTCGTTCCACTATCACGTCCAATACAGGATACACACAAACGATGTATAAGGATTTAAAACATGAGTGGGTGTGTTGATACAGGAAAATAATCCATGCCAGGGTGGTGTGATACAGCCTGACACGAAGCAGAGGAGCCTGGTTTATACTATACTTGTACATGTGGAGGATTAAAAAGTCACATCTGCTATAGTTGGAATGTCCACGCCAAAACATCCCTGTCTGTTTGTTTTCCAAGTCAAATTATAAAATGTTTTACAATGTAAAAATGATTTGCAACATAAAATGTTGTAAAGCGATTTCATGCACAGTGACGCTAAAAAGACTGACGATTTAAAAAGTATTTATTAATCTAGGAAATCCAAACAGACAATTCAGTAGGTTTGAAAGCAACATGGAAAAACTGGTTAGTGTTAGTACTCAATAACAGTCTAGGATAGTAAAAAAGTATGCGATTTGAAACACAACACTAGTTTGTATAGCGGCGGTAGATGGACTGTGAAATTTGTCCAGTTTATCACTGAATTCCTACACTAGTGTGGCATGTCAGGATAGTGAAAAGTCCAAAGTAGGCATGTACACTGATTGAATGCGACTCCTAGTAACCGTTCAAAATACAAAATTTGTCTTTATAATCAGAGGGATAGTTTTCATAGTCATTTCTGACATATATTTCGTCTGATTGTAGAACTCGACTTTGTTTAATTGTGATATCCTGCTTACTTTTGTTTCCGTTTTAGCACATGTGCTTTCAGGTATGTGTATCTACCTGTTTCAATCAGGTGTATGTAAGGAATAAAACATGTCAAGGCACGCTGTTTTGGGAAATGAATCAGTGTCAGGGTGTTGTGATATGACCTGACGTGAAGGAGAGTTACTGTTACCACCTTGTTGATGATTTTCCAATAACAGCACATAAAACCAAAGTGTTTTATTATTCTTATACTGCAGCATTTTCCAACACAAGCAATTTTTTGTAAATTAAAGAACACCATATCATATACTTTTTTTTTTATACCCATTTATAGTTTTTAACGTCTGTGAAAAAGTCGGTTCCTGTTATGACTTACATTATAGAAGCTATAAGCAGTCATGACTTCACCAACCTTTATTTTTCCTCTGTCTTGAAATGAATAATGTATAAAATCAATAATTTTTTAACATTTTTTATTTTTTAAACAACCAACTTTCTGTCAGCAAGGCAAGCAAAGAATTGTGAAGCTGAATCATATAATTGTTGTTTAGTTTTTTGGTTTTACATTGGAATAGTACATTGTACTGTATTTTTATTGATTTCAGGCATCTCCCTGCTTTGAATTGAGTTTTAATTGATATTTTTATTAGGTAGAATTCTACCATTTCAATTGGTTTAATTCTCAAATGTAAGGTTAGCTTACTGAAGAAATTTAACTGGTTTGTTTCTAGACCTCCAGTTGATTTGATTTTGGAAAGCTGGTTGTTTTTACTGTCGAATTCCCGTTAGTTCGATGTTTGTGGTTTGAGCTGGAGAAGGTTGTCCATGGTCATTTGGCTGCAGAAGTATTTGAAACGGCTGAGGCTCCTTCCTCTACCCGTAGCCTGCTGACTCCACACCGCACTCGCACTCTTTAACTGCTTAGACATCCAACAGTAAAAACTATATAGCTATAATCATGCGCCGTGCTGTGTTTAGCCTATATAACTGTCCATCAGCCCGGATTATTTTTCCACATCCTGACATTTTGTGTTTTACCGATTCTTCAATATGGAACCTTAAATGCACTTGGTATATGCAAATTCACGAAAAAAAATAATGCTTATGTTGGCTGTGCAATATGTTAGTCATATCAGATTTAGTTTTAGAGCCTTAAACCTATGAAATGCTGTTTTATTCTAAATGAAATAAGTAAATATGCCCATGATCTAAACAATAAAATGAGTAAATACAGCAATAAATATATAAATGAATCAATAAATAAATAATACAGAACTCATTTATTATAAAATATTATTTCATCATACTCATTTTCACAATAACATGAACATCAGATTTCAGTCTGAATTTTGTAATACCAGGTTTTATTGTAAAATGGTTATATTTTTAAAAGACTGCTTTCATTTTACTGTACTTGACATACTTTGCCAGGCTTTTACTGCAGCTGCCTTCAGTTGCTGCTTCTTTGTGGGACTTTCTGCATTCAGTTTTGTATTCAGTAAGTGAAAAGCATGCTCAGTTGGGTTGAGTTCATTGGACATTTAAGGACATTTAATTTATTTGCCTTAAGAAGCCCTTGGGTTGCTTTTGTGGTATGTTTTTGGTCATTATCCATCTGTACTGTGAAGCGGCGTCCTATTATTTTGACAGTTTTTGTCAAATGGGGGGATGGGGGGCGTGGGTTCTTCACCAAGGAAAGAATTCTGCAATCATCCATTTTTGTTGTCTTCTTGAGCTCGCCAGTGCATTTCTTCTTTTTAAGTACCAAATTGTTCATTTGTCCACTGCTAAAGTTTTTGCTGTTTCTCTGATATATCCGTTTTCTCCTTGAGCCGCATAATGGCCTCCTTCACTTGCATCGACACCTCTTCACATATTGAGAGTTCTCAAGAACAGCTACCAAATGCAAATTCAACACTTGGAATCAACTCCAGACATTTTATCTCCTCAATTTGTCATGAAATAACGATCAAACAGGCCACACCTGGCCAGGAAACTGCTTTATCAGTGTTAGGAACCGCCAGAAGGAGCTAGGGACTTCAATTCCCAGCAGCCACTGCACCTCTGCATCATGGCCACATGACCACCCACACCCCACTGTCATCCAGGTTAATGAGCACCTGTGTGTATTTAAGTTTGTACAGCAGGTGGTGTGTGACTTTGTTTTGTCTAATGAGATCATGGTATCCTTGTTCTTCTCCTAGGTCTTGGTTTATGTTTGTTTCCCTGTTCACCTATGCTTAGTGTCTTTTGTGTTTTGCTTGTTCTCTTATTAAACTTGCATGTGCCTCCATCTCCGCGTTCATGACAGTCAATTGTCAATAACTTTTGAGCCTGTGAAAATTGAGAGATTCTGTAAAAAATGGGCTGTAATTCCTAAACGGTTCTTTCTAGATTTTTGTTAAAACCCTTGAATTAAAGGGGATAGTCTCCACTTCAGTCACATCTTGATTGCTTCCTTTCAAATCCATTGTGGTGGTGTACAGAGGCAAAACTATAAAAATTGTGCCCCGTCCAAATACTTATGGACCTGACTGTATATATCCTATTGAGCATATGTGTGATACATGATTGAGAGCCTGATTTACCATGTTTAAAGCAGCCATCAGTTCAATACATTATGATTTAGTATGTTAGATTTTGATACTATTTCAGTATGTTAGCTTCGAAGAGTGAGAAGCCATGTTTCCTTCAGTGGAACTGACAGGTAGAAAGATTGCACCCTTAACACTGTGTGTATTATTGTCATGTTCTCTTATAGGGAACCTGAACGTGACTCTGCAGGTGTGGGACATTGGAGGACAAACGATTGGTGGGAGCATGCTGGATAAATACATCTACGGCGCTCATGTATGCACACGTAGTTTCGACACAGGGTGTTGTAAAGCATGGTGTACATTATTTTGTGTGTGTGTGTGTGTGTGTGTGTTGGACAGAGTGGATGACATCATTGCCAAAGCTCTATTGCCTTTAAATTGAAACAGCATTCAGATTTTTTTATTGTCTGTATTAATATTTGGAGGGAATGAATAAAGCTTCTGTGTGCAGGGTGATGTATTTGTGTTATTATTGCATCTAGCAGTAATTCATAAAGTTATTATGAATATTAATAAAGCATGGCTGGAGCATGTAGCTAACAGCGAGTGATATATATGCAGCTAATATATTATATTGTATGTATTGAATAAGGGAAGGTGTGTTATTATTGACCGTAGTGTGTGTGTGTGTGTGCGCAGGGTGTCTTACTGGTGTATGACATCACCAACTCTCAGAGTTTTGAGAATTTGGAAGACTGGTATGGTGCGGTGAAAAAGGCAAATGAGGAGTCAGACACACAACCTGTTATAGCACTGGTGGGCAACAAGAGTGAGTATACACACACACACACGCACACGTACATTCATTTTACTGTTATTTCAGTGACCTCACCCTAACCTAACTAATAGGTAGTATTTTAGCGTTTTTTTTAGTCATAAAAACATTTTTTTTTTCTGAGGACCAGGAAATTGTCCTAACACACACACATACACACGATATACACACATCCACATGGGAATTTGCCAACAATTAATTCGCCCCACCCTCCCCCCCACCCATTTTTAATGAACGACATGTCGTATAATTGAAGTATTTAAATTTACATTTAATGTTGTGGAATGTCCGTGAGACAAAGTGCGTTCCTGTTATCGCTTATGTTATAGACTCTATAAACAGTTGTTCCCTCACCGGCCTCTCTCTCTCTCTCTCTCAATAATTCAAACAAAAATGACCAGAAACCACATAATCCTCTGTCCTGAAGACTTTCCCATCTCCTTACAGAAAGTTTCACCAGATCAATGATTAGACATATTTTTCTTTTATTAATTAACAACAGTTTTTTAGATTTTTGTATTATTATGTTGTTCGTCCACCATTCAAGTCCCTGTAAATGAGTTGTTACTATGGAAACTATGGTAACTATTTGTTAGAGGAAGGCCATTAAAATCACAAAACCTGTAATTTGATCAGAGTGCATATTACATTATACAACAATCTGATTGGTCAGAAGGTAAGAGCAGCTGTGACAGTAATTACACAGATAAAAAAAAAAAATAAAAAAAAAAATATATATATGCGCATGTGTGTGTGTGTGTGTGTGTGTGTATATATATATATATATATATATATATATATATATATATATATATATATATATATATATATATACACACACACACACACATGTATATAAATATATGTATATGTATGTATGTATGTATGTATGTATGTAAGGGAAATTTAAATAATAAAAATAATGGAAAAGGCTGATTCCGAAATAGAATTTTTTTTCCTGGTTAGTCTTCTACACTTTAGATTTCTTAGACAAACCGGGACAGACACAAACAACTGGCACGTTTAGCCTGATTAACTATGTAATAAGTGTAATGGCTCTTTTTGGACGCACGCAAGTCCAGGGTCTCACTAAGTGTTCCTCAGTGCGAATGTTTGTGTGTGTGTGTGTGTGTGTGTGTGTGTGTGTGTGTGTCCATCCAGCGCATATTCCCTCCTTACCCCTAGTGTTTCCAGGATAAAGCACTTACTGAAGTTGAGTAAATGAATGAATGAATGAATGTTTTAAGCAATAAGGAGTTATACTTGAAAAAGACATGATGCAGGGTAAAGAAATAAACAAGCAAGAAAACATCAAGATGCATTAAAAAAACGAGGCTTCTACCCACACTGAAGCTCAAAATTAAATCACTTTTAAATCGAAGTCCCTGTAGTTATAATATAATTGTGTGTATTAGATTGCAATATAACAGTGTGCAATACAACATGCTTGTGTAAAATGGCTATGAGTGTGTGTGGGTGAGAGAGAGCGAGAGAGAGAGAGAGAGAGAGAGAGAGAGAGAGAGCGAGCAAAAAGACGTATATATGCTTGCCTTAGCTGTCAGCATTTTATAATCTTCTTCATTTATGTGTCTATGAGGAGCAGTAAGTCATCCGGCTCTCTGTGAGCACACACACACACACACACACACACACACACACAGGTTGCTGGCATTCCCAGGCATGCCTGCTCCCTCTCTCTCCCTCACTCTTGTTTTGGTGACTTTAATGGGTTCAGTTCTCTTAACCTTTCCTCATTGCTCTCTGTCTCACACTCACACACACACACACACACACACACACACACACACACACACGCATTGACTCTCGACTCTAAAACACTCTATGGGAAACACGGCTCATTGTGTCTCTCTGTTAGTGTCTGGCCAAAATGAATAGGTGTGTGTGTGTGTGTGTGTGTGTGTGTTGGCCAGTCCATATTGAATGCCCCTCTCTGTGCGTAGAAAGCTCTAGTTATTTTTCCTGGACTCCATCTCTCTTTCTGTCTCTTTCTTTCTCTGACTATAACTACCTGTCTTTCTCTCATTTTATCATTTATCTCTCTGCCACTGTGTCTGTCTGTCTTCTATATGTCGGTCTAGCTGTCCTTTCTTTCTGTCTTTCTGTTTCTCTGCTTGAACGTGACTACACTTACAGAATAAAGTGGGCGCTTTAGAGCAGCCAATCACAGCTCAGTGTCTGAGTCATTTGACTTTGATAGCACATCTGACAGCGTAGATTCCATGTGTGTGTGTGTGTGCGTGTGTGTGTGTGTCCTGGCGGGTCCGTTAAGGTAAATATTGGTGCACATGGGTGCCGTGGAGATCGACTTGTGTGGTACGACACGGGCCATTACACCTATCTCACACACACACACACACTCACACACTCCCTCTCTCTCTCTGTCTATTTTGCCATAACCGACCACACATTGACCCATTTCAAAACACCTGTGTCACAAATCATTTTTCTAGGGCTGTGTTTTGTTCTTGACTGTGCCCTACTCCCTTCCTCCTCTTCATAGTAAAGTGGCTTGAAAGTAGCCGTTCGGGTTGCAGTGTGTACTTAAACATTGTTTTTCAAAGCTGTTTAGTTGTCACACAGTTACGGACATTTATTGGCGTGTCTTTTGTCTGATTCTGTAAAGTAGACTAATTTAAAAACTCAAAAGTCGCACAGTTTCCGATATAACCGCATCGTTTTAGATCCAGTACTTCGGTCAAAAATCCATGCATACATCAATCAAAGACCAGGTATTTATTTCTTTTCTAATCTGTCCAATTTGGGTGAGCCTGTGCCCATGATAGCTTCAGATTTCTGTTATTGGTTGACAGAAGTGGAACCTGATGTGGTCTTCTACTGGTGTAGTCCATCCACCTCAAGGTTCATTGTTTTGTGGATGCTGAGATGCTTTTCTGCTCACCACGATTGTAGAGAGTGCTTATGAGTTACAATATCCTTCCTGGCAGCTTGATCCACTCTGGTCATTTTCCTCTATCCTCTCTTATCAACAAGGCGTTTCCTCTCACTAAGTGTTTTTTGTTTTTCGTACCATTCTGTGTAAACTCTAGAGACTGTGTTGTGTGTGTGAAAATGCCTGGAGATCAGCAGTTTCTGAAATACTCAAACCAGCCCATCTGGTACTAACAGCCATAACATGATCAAAGAAGGAGAGATCAGAGTTTTTTTTTTATTCTGATGTTTGCTGTGAGCTTTAACTGAAGCTTTTGACCTGTATCTGCATGATATTTTTGCATTGCACAGCTGCCACATGTTTCTGAAACAATGATATAGTTATAGAAGCATTGACAACTGGTGATGTCTTTCTTTATTTCTCTGTGTTTTTGAGGTATGTGTGTGTGTGTGTGTGTGTGTGTGTGTGTGTGTGTGTGTGTGTGTGTGTGTGTGGTCTGCTGCAGTCTCTTCAGCACTGGGGTTTTTGTTGGCTTTCATAAGTCCTTGGAGCCCATAAAGGCTTACAGCCGTAACCTGGGCCCCTACACACACACATACACACACACACACACACACACACACACACACACACACAACATAGCCAATGAGATCATTTGAATAGAGCTGTTTTGTAAATGCATTGTTGGCTACATTGCAGGTGTTTTTATTTTTTGCATGTGTTAACGTATAGGTTTGCTTCTGTGTGGGTGTGTACAAGTATGTACAACTGTGTGTGTGTGTGTGTGTGTGATGTGGCGGAATGAAAAGATGATCCTGTGATGTATGAGCTGTTGACAGAACACTTCTGACCATCAGGAAACCTGTAGTCCCAGTGTGCTCACACACATACACACACACACACACACACACACATACACACACTCACACAAATCGCTGGTGTACTGCAGTAATTTACCACACAGATGACCTGGACTAAAGCCTACAAAGAGTATTCTGTCTTGGTCAGCCACACACTGAGCATGCAACCTCTACAGCATTTGTGAGCTCAGTAACTACTAACATGGGTGCAGCTCCTTTAAGGTTTGGCCGATGTGCCCTGGTAAGGGACTGTGTCCCCTCTTAGGCCTGTGCTCCCCATAAAGGGGCAGGCTGTGCCCCCTATTCATAGTTTTCACGTGACGTCACATTCTTATAGGAACACCCACCTGGAGGGAAAAACATTGCTTTCTTCCACTGCCCCTCAGTTATTTTTACCAGATTTATTTAGCCAAAATGCTGGATAGTTGTTGTTCAGTCGGATGCACAAACAGTTTAAACAGTAGGAATGGTGCACACCTCTAAACTAATAATTGAAAATAAACTTTTGATTGGATTTATGTCACTAGATATTGTGTTAAACTAACCAAAATATTACTGCCCTAGAACACGGACTACATTGAACCTGAAACTAATGTTAGCTACTTAGCACTCACCATTGCTCTGACAATGAATAATTTTTTGTCCTTCACGTCCCAAACGGCAGCGTTATTGACCCACGCAAATCGAAAATACAGATAACTGTCTGTACTTTTGTACACTTTCATCCTAGCGGCAGTGCAAAAGGGGATGGATTCTCCACAAGATATATCTGAACATTGCCAAAGTGGAGCTCTGGCAGGGACTTCGCTGTTTTCAGTCATTGAAATACATGCGGTGGGTGCTGTATATGGATCAAAAGTGCCCAAAACTTGCAGTTTGTACAAATACCTTCGTTTTTGTTCTTTTTAGAGGTGATCAAAATAATTTGTGACAGATGGAAAATGGACAGATATGTGCTGCAGTTCCATGGAGTGTCCAGTGTTGGGTGCCATTTTGAAACAACGTTTTGCCCTCCAGGTCTCTGCGCCAGTCACGTGACTGAAAACTATGAATTAAGATTGTGCTCCCTGTTAGTGCTGTGCTCCCTGTTAGGACTGTGCTCCATCTTATGGCTGTGCTCCCTGTTAGGACTATGCTCCATCTTATGGCTGTGCTCCCTGTTAGTGCTGTGCTCCATCTTATGGCTGTGCTCCCTGTTAGTGCTGTGCTCCCTGTTAGTGCTGTGCTCCACCTTATGGCTGTGCTCCCTGTTAGTGCTGTGCTCCCTGTTAGTGCTGTGCTCCCTGTTAGTGCTCTGCTCCCTGTTAGGACTGTGCTCCATCTTATGGCTGTGCTCCCTGTTAGTGCTGCGCTCCCTGTTAGGACTGTGCTCCATCTTATGGCTGTGCTCCCTGCTAGTGCTCTGCTCCCTGCTAGTGCTCTGCTCCCTGTTAGTGCTCTGCTCCCTGTTAGTGCTGTGCTCCCTGTTAGGACTGTGCTCTATCTTATGGCTGTGCTCCCTGTTAGTGCTGTGCTCCCTGTTAGGACTGTGCTCCATCTTATGGCTGTGCTCCCTGTTAGTGCTGTGCTCCCTGCTAGAGCTGTGCTCCCTGTTAGTGCTGTGCTCCCTGTTAGGACTGTGCTCCCTGTTAGTGCTCTGCTCCCTGTTAGTGCTCTGCTCCCTGTTAGTGCTGTGGTCCCTGTTAGGACTGTGCTCCCTGTTAGTGCTCTGCTCCCTGTTAGTGCTGTGGTCCCTGTTAGGACTGTACTCCATCTTATGGCTGTGCTTCCTGTTAGTGCTGTGCTCCCTGTTAGTGCTGTGCTCCCTGTTACTGCTGTGCTCCCTGTTACTGCTGTGCTCCCTGTTAGTGCTGTGCTCCCTGTTACTGCTGTGCTCCCTGTTAGTGCTGTGCTTCATCTTATGGATGTACTCCCTCTTATGGCTGTGCACTCCCATACCATGACAGACGCTGGCTTTTGGACCTGTTGCTGATAACAACTTGGATGGTCCTTTTCCTCTTTGGCTTGGAGAACACGATGGCTGTTTTTTCCAAAAACTATTTAAAATGTAGACTTGGACCACAAAACATGATTCCACTGTGCTACTGTCCATCTCAGATGAGACCGAGTCCAGAGAAGTCGGCGGTGCTTCTAGACAATGTTGATGTATGGCTTCTGCTTTGCATAGTAAAGCCTTAACTTGAACCTGTGGATGCAGTGGCGAATGGTGTTGAGTGACAAAGGATTACCAAAGTATTCCCGAGCCCATGTCAGGATATCCATTACAGACTCATAAAACATCAGGTAAAACATAAAATACCTTGTCTTTATACATTTTTTTAAAAAAAATATAGGTCAAAGTACATTTACAAATTACTACTCTTTGTTTTTATTAGCATTTTCCATACTGTCCAAACTTTTTCGGAATTGGGGTTGTACTCCTTGTTAGGGCTGTGCTCCATCTTAGGTCTATGCCTACTCTTAGGGCTGTGCTTTGTGTAAGGGGTGGACTGTGCCCACTTTTAGGTCTGTGCTCCGTGTAAGGGGTGGACTGTGCCTCCTTTTAGGGCTGTGCCTAATCTTAGGGCTGTGCCCACCTTTAGGCCTTTGCTCCGTGTAAGGAGTGGAATGTGCCCCCTTTTAGGGCTGTGCCCCCTTTTAGGGCTGTGCTTCCTGTAAGGGGTGGACTGTGCCCCATTTTAGGGCTGTGCCTACTCTTAGGGCTGTGCCCACCTTTAGGCCTTTGCTCCGTGTAAGGGGTGGACTGTGCCCCCTCTTAGGGCTGTGCTCCGTGTAAGGGGTGGATTGTGCCCCCTTCATAGGGCTGTGCCCTGTCTTAGGGCTGTACTCCCTTTAAGGAATCAGGTATGCCGTCTTTAAAGGCTTTGCCCCCTCTTAGACCTGTACTCCCTTTAAGGAGCTCCTTTAGGCCTGCACTCCCTGTAAGGGGCTCTCTTAGGCCTGTGCTTTCTGTAAGGTTTGCCACTTACAGGGGCAAAATTTTATTTTGCATTAGCATTAGCTTCAACCTAAGGCTTGAAAATCTTTTTATTTATTCATTAAATGAACCATTAGTTTTATTCATTTATATATAAAAGTGACCTAAAACAATTTGCTTCAGGTTAGCACTGAATCTTGGGCACACACACACACAAATGCAGTAAACAGTCTGCTGCCTGTCTCAGCTCACTCTCCTGCAGACACGCACCCAGCTTCAGCACTGAATGGCCAAATGGTGTGACAGAAGGAAGGAGAAACTGCATGTACATGTTTCTATGTTATGTCTCTCTCCCTGTCGCTCTCTCTCTCTCTCTCTCTCTCTCTCTCTCTCTCTCTCTCTCTCTGTCTCTCTCTATGGGATCGGGCAACTGTCCTAACACCACTCCAACCCTCTTTATGAGCTGTGCTTGTGTCATTTATGAAGCGGCATTTTTTCATATTTCTTGTGAAGTTGTTTAATAGACGTTTAATAATTCAGTAAAGAGGCAGTCAATGTCCAGAGCGATTAGCATCAGCGCACCAAAACTTTCCACATGCTTACACAAGCCAACGACTTCCTGAACAAACTGAGCACGTCCTGACCTTAACTCTAAATTGAACTCTCAGTCCTATCCAGTTCTTCAAACCAATGCTAAGATTTAAAAATGCTCTCCTGATTTTCATATTGAGTTCATGGCTAGTTGGTGAGCGTTTCAAATCTTTGCTCATTTTAAGGGTCTGTCCCAAATGGTAGAACTCAGAGAACCACTTTGAACAGTGCTTGAAGACTAGTATCTGAGGGACACATGTTACCCATAATGCATTTTGGGCATTAAATTTATCAATAGGTCTCCATATTAGAGCCCATTATACAGTGGCTCTAAAAAGCCTACACACCCCCTGTTAAAATGGCAGGTTTTCGTGATTGAAAAAAAAAAGGCACCAAGATAAATCATGTCAGAACCTTTTCTACCTTTACAGTAAAGTTTTAACCTGTTAATTAAAGTGAAAAACAATAAGAATCTGGTTGCATAATTGTGCACACCTCTAAACTAATACTTGAAGCACCTTTTAGATTTTATCACATCATTCAATCTTTATGGGTAAGAGCCAATCAGTTTGACACATCTTGACTTGGCAATATTTTACCATTCGTCTTTGCAAAAGCATTCATCACCACACAGATCTTTGATTGGATTTAGATCTGGGCTTATGCACAGGTGCATATGCAGCATCACACTCTGTGGACATAACAAATTGGAACTGCCATTGAGCTCTTTGGATGAGTGGTTTAAAGTGACAAAAGCCAGATAGAGAGTGCATTATAATGAGTCAAAAATGGCCAAATCCAGAGTTGAGGTGAAGACTCAAGGTGAAGTTGGGAGGAAGTGGAGAGCATAGGAAGTCGTTCTGCAGATAGAATTGTTGACCTGGGGAAAGATGAAAAGAGTAGTGCCTGCTTAATACAGAAGAAGGTAAGAGCAGCAACAGAAGAGGAAATATCATGCAAGATGGTGAGAATGAAGCAACAGGGCACCTGGGCAAGATTGGACAATGCACTGGAATAGAAAGTGAGTTGTAGAAAGCTATCCCGTACCAGATCAAGTTCCTCATCCAGATGGAATGTGATATACTTCTAAGCCCATCAGACCTTCACACTTGGAGCAATATAGTCAACAGCTTGTCCAGGTAGGTACTAGGAGACTAGGAGAAGGATGCATGCCAGTCAGCCCTGCCTCACCAAGAGCACGATCACCATCAGTAGAGCTGGGAAGCAACAATCACCCCCCCAGTGAAATCTGCAGGAATTCTGAGCTCTATGAGAGACCAGTAGTTATTGTTAGAACTGAAGTTCGCTGGCCATATTGCCATGAGGATCTACCACCATGAGAGTCATGTCTCAGTCCACCAAACAAGGTGTCTTACTGGAACTTACAGTCCTTTGGGAAGCCTGGGGTGTGCTCAGCCTTAAGTAGAAAGTATCTTTCACTTTTTATGTGGACACTAGGAACAGCGTACAGTACTCGTGACGCAAATTCTGTCATCAGCAGAGTACACGCGTACTGTACGCGCTGCCAGATTTTTCTAACAGGTCACACATGCGCATTTAATTCTTATGCACTATTTAGTTGTTCCACAAGGTGGCAACAGTGACCCAGGGCCGTTGATTCTCAAGGTAGTTGAAGAAAAAAATGGAAGAGACGGAAACGGATTTGTATATGGGTGCTAATCGTGGGGAGAGATTGCCCGAGCATTGTTCTGCGTGTTGTTGTGATTCTTCTTCGTTGTTGTCCTTCACACCAAAAGACCTGCTTTACTGCTTTGTACTCACTCTAGGCCAGGAAGGGTTGTGCAAATTGTCGTAATGCGCATGCGTTGTCCGTCTGTGTATGCGTACATTTCAAATGCAGTATACTTTGAAAGGCTATGCGTACGATGGTGCACAAACGCTAGCGTGCCT